>NW_021680497.1:74576-230097 GCF_001412515.2 Diachasma alloeum | reverse complement strand
GTTTCATTGGCATCAGGGGGTCAATAAATACAGAATCAACGTTCACTATTTTTTATTTAAACACCGCCTGCAAACGGGGAGATGAGGGTGGCTAAAATATATTCTGCAACCCTGTCTCCTCGTTGGCTACAAATTTCAACCCTCCGCATACATGCCTTCCCCTTCACCCGGTCGTAAAATCACGCGTTCTCGGTAGCATCGAGGAGGGCTTCTCAGGACCGAAAAGAACTGAGGATTCGAATGGTCTCTGGAAAAGTACGTCGCAGAACTGATTCGGACTTACCAGGTCCATCTAGGTCTGGAGAGATCTTGAAAGACCTGTGTACGTCCAATCAGAACCAAATCCTCGACTCGGGCCCCACTCCCCAATTTTTCCTCGCCCAGCATTAGCATTACCCCTGAATTAATTAACTCCCATCACCTCAGATAGCAAAATACCCTCCACTCTCCCAGTCGATGGCCCCTAGATTATCGAATTTATTAGCAACGGCTATCCCCAGCATTTCGCGTCATTTCGAAGAATCCCGCGCCCCCCACGAAGTTGAATATTTTCCAATGCCCGTCGTGTATCCGCGCAACTCTCACAAGTGCAGACGCAATCGGCAATCTCTGAATAGACTGTCTTGTCCATATATAACGCATAAAAGATTCTCGCTAATCTCACGTACTTGATCTTCCCCCGTTATCGAGTACCCGAGCCGTCTATTCCTGCACTTTAGCGCGACTCGCACCGAGGATTTCCGTGAACCATTGAGACGCACGCAAACCCATTAGATTCAGCATTTGAATATTTTCCGGGAGGTAATAGTAGCCGTAGTGATGAGTAACACCAGATCTGGCTTGTCACCAGACTTGTGGCCCTCGGGAAAAGGTGGCATTCGCGTGGTACATGAATTTACCGAGTTAAATCCTGTGGGCAGATTAATGCATCAGACGTTGTGGCTTCAAATATACATAACTAACAAGAGAGAGACACTCGCGATGGCACATGGCCCGTCGAGGGGTATATCTCCCGCGTGCGAGTGCGAGTAAAAGACACCAACAACATCGGTATTATCCGGAGAAAATGGGGGAGGAGCATTAACGGACACGACGTGCGAACAAAATCATCAAAGGGACGAGTAAACTCCAGCGATGATAAAATTTATTTACATCCTGACAATTTCAGAGGTAATCAACAACAACTTGACGTACGCATTTCAGCCAAAATTTCGATTAATGTTGGTGAAAATTCGGTAGTGAAGTGGCCAAACGGTTCAAGTCGGTTGCAATCTGCCGCCAGTTCTCGATGAATATCTCAAATTCTAGAGGAGTTTGCAAAATTTTTGTGAAAATCTTTTTATCAAAGAAAAATGAAGACTATCGAAAATTGAAATTTCCGGTAGCCTTTTGAATATTTTTATCGCAACATTATTTCACTGAAATATTGACGAATATGGTCATTGAAAATTCAGGTAAAATTCAAGTTAATCTTGAGCAACATCGCGACGAAAGTTCACCAATGTATTTGAATTTTGAATAATGACGATTGAAAATTTAATTGAAAATTCTACAAAATTCACCGGAATTTTTCTGCTTTCTATTAATTATCAGGGAATAATTGAACTGATATTCACAGCTCTCATTGATTTATCAGTAAAATTATGAATTTTCAGTGACGAAATTCCTTGAAATGAAACAAAAAACAATAGTCATGCCACGAGAGACTTTACGCGACAAGAACCGATGTTTTACATTAAAAATACGAAAAACTTGAGACTGAGATGAGGTAAATTGACTCCGAGTCACCACGAGAGGAGTCCAAAGATTTCCATCACTAAAAAACAGTGTCCCAGAAATTTCAGTAAAAACTGTTTAACAGTATATTATCACACACTAATCCTCCAAAATTATAACACCCTGATAGACTGATTCATCCATTTTAAACGAGATTCGTTAACTATTAACGAATGGCGGAGTTGAATATGACCGAATGAATATTCGTTAATAGTTAACGAATGGTTCGCTTGAAAGGTGAAAATTGAATGAACATTTGGTGAGACCAAATAGACCCTTTTCAACCAAATCCATTCATTAACAATAACTAATCCTTTCTATCAGTGCATTAACGGGCCCGATGTGCTATCAAAATCATCAAAGGAACGCCTGAACTCCGGCCCTGATAAAATTCAATTACATCGTGGCATTCCCATCGGCAATTAACAACTGAATGTAATGAACGCTGGAAGAGGTTGACTTAACGGCCAATGGAAGCATGCAATGATTTTCTGGTTAGGCTTGAGGATGGGCTTTGGAATGACAATGGCTTTATCACCGACTCCCCCAATAGACGCTGTCGTCCGTGTCAATTGGCCGGAGCCGATAAACGGGCCAACGCGATCGTGATAATTGCTTTAATGCACGTAGACGTGATAATGCAACGGTCGCAACCCCTCTGCATCGTGTGCACATGCATCAGAACTCTTCTGCCGTGTGCGGAGACACTCCCCCGGCCCCCGGAGCAGCCGCAGTTCGTTATTTTCGGTGGAAGGTACATTTGTATGTGAAGTATGCACCCGGCCAAACATAATTGATTGGCTCAGTTCGTTATGACAGGCGTCTCATTAAGATGCGCTCCAGTGCGAGCTCGTTTGTTCCGCAAAATCGAAATGCACCAAAGGAACTTGAGAGTGTGTGGTGCAACGTACGGGTGATGTATATAGTTAACCCGGTACGTGGTTAATGGCCGAGACGAATTGGGGGATGTCGCGAAAAAATTCTCCAGCAGGGAATTCGCCCGGCGAAGACCGGATTTTTTGGGGCGAGTGTCACTGACGGGTTGACTCGTGGTCAGCCGTGTGTATCGCACGGGGATTAATGTCAGGAGGAGACAATAAAAACAGAGCGGCATTAATCGAGGGAGGAAAAAGAGCGGGAGGGTGATTAAGATGTATGGACACTTCTCAAATCATGTCAAGGTGTAGATTTGGTAGACCGAGGCTCGGCCCTTGAACATGACAATAAAAGAGAATTCCGAACCTCGTGAACCTTATTTCATTAAATAAATCCAATCCGATCACAGCAAAAACGAATCTCTGAATTTCAGACACTTTTTGTAAACATTTTTCAGACACTAAAAAACGTCTGAATAAAATGAAAACATCTTGATTTATGTTTGGAACAGTGACAGGTAAATCAATCAATCATAATTACTGGTCAATTGTGAAGTTGTCAATTTTGAACGGAAATCTTGAACATGTTAAATATTAAAGTAACCATCAATTTGCACATTTGAATTTCGAAATATTCTATTAACCAATAATTTAGGTAGGAAGATTGACGATTATTTGGATAATCGAAAATCAAGTACCTAAATTTAGAATTAGCTTGTTAACTAAACAATTACATTTCAGTATTATCAAATATTTTATTCACCATCAAGCGAAAAATTTAGTCAATAAATTCTGTAATATTTTACATCTATCTGTCAAAATCTAATATTATTGCCATTCCCTGGTTCGGAATTCAAACAAATTTTCATTTTATTGAGACGTTTTTTAGTGTCTGAAAAATATCTACAAAAGCTGTGTGAAATTCAGACATTCGTTTCTGCTCTGATGATGAGGCAAACTCTTTACTATTTGTATCGATTAATTAAAAAATATTATTTCATCATGAATTAAATGCTATTGAATTCTAACCAGAAAATAAAGAGATATTTTTCACCTGACGACAACTCAACAGAATTATTTAACATCTCGCAAAATATTTGCAAAGGCGATTTTGGCGCCGAGAAAGTGCGGGTGTGTGCACACCAGTATAATTTATCGTCAGCACGTGCGGAAGAACGCGCCTGGGCGTGACGAGAAGTGCGCGGAACGATAAGCAAGACACTCTGTCTTGCTCTCTCATAGGCATTGCGAATTATTAACAAAAATTCCGGGGTTAAAAGGGGAAAAAATAGAATTTAATGCGTTGTGAGTAGAGCCCACCGTAATCATTCGGCTCGACGAGTTGGTGGAGCCACTGCCATCAGAAATAAATATATTTTTTATCTCCACGACTTGAAGCGAGCATTTCAAACTGAATTATAAAAATGGGATTTTCTTTCGGAGTACTTCCGTCTCGTTGGGCTCATGATTTTTAGATGCACTCTGTTATCCAATTATTTATTCATACTCATCGCAAACGGTATGGTGTGGTGAAAAAAATGACTCTTTAAGCCATGAAAGTTGATAAAGAGGAGCTTACACACGCACAGAAATTTCTTGTCTAGGGGTGCTCTTTAGAAAAGAAAGAAACCGAGGCATGGAACAAGTGAAAAGTGCTTCGCGTAGTGTCTGTGCTTAAGTGCCCGGGCGAACGCGACTTCCACGAAGATTCACGATGAAACATTCTTTTCAGGGGAGTCTTTACGTATTTAAAAACAAAAAATTCAGAAGGGCTGGTTTTTAGATGAAAAAAGCTGTTTTGAAATTCTCTGGCAATTTAATAGAATTCAACATTTTCACGCAGGAAGACGAATTCCGCATATTTTCCTGAATTTTCATGGAATAATTGAATTAAAATTTAACATTTTCATTGATTTTTCCATCAAATTTCGAATTCCCGATGACGAAATTCCTTGAAATTCCAGTAGAACTATCACAAGATAAAATTTCCATAAAGTTTACCGGAAACTTAAGCCGAAGATGTTCAACACAGCAAAAACGAATGTCTGAATTTCACACACATGAAAATTGGTTTGAATTTCAAACATGAATTCCGATACGTTTTCATTATATTTAGACGTTTTTTAGTGTCTGAAAAATATCCACAAAAGGTGTGTGAAATTAAGACATTCTTTTTTATAGTGAATAAAGTATCATCATCCACTAATCTACCTTAAATAAAAATATCAACCAAACCCTCAAACAATAGACAAAGACTATACCAAATCATCACATCCCTAATTTATTGACTCAACTCCTGCCGCAATATATTCCCATAAACGCCGTCGATTCGCAAATTCCACTCTCTCGCTATTTCCATCCAATCCCATATTTATTCTCCATTCAAAGCCTCCTCTAACCCTCTCACGTTAAAAAAATTGTTTGATCAAAAGGGATAGACTGAAAACCCCAACAAAACGCGGCGAAAAAAAAAATTCGAGTTTATTCTCCCGGAATATTAGCTATTGATTGAAATCGAATGCTGTAATAAACTAAAATTCCCCAGTGGAAGGCAATGGTGCGCGGAGAACACTGAGGGATTGAAAAAAAAAGCAGGTATTCGATAAAAATCATATCCCATGCAATCTCCCGAATACCGCTGGAAAAAAATCAACAAAAATATAGGCAATATGTTTCAAGCAGATAAGGTCGATGTGCAGAGAACGAGAGGAACTCGTGTTGTTGGACGTGGGTAGGTTGCGTGACAGTGCGAAACTTCTCTGGTTTCTCCTGAAAAACTATTATATACCAATCACACGAGAGAAAGAAGCCGCGTGAACACTTCTGGGTGCTGTGAAACGCCCGTGAGGCCTTCTGTGATGTTCTCTCCACTAAAGATTGACGATAACGCGTCAAATTATCGCTAATAGCTGTAAACGCTCGTAAAGACGCCCAAAGGGAAACCAATACTCCCGGGTAATATCATGTGCAACGTCAAAAGACTAGAATCTTTATAAACCCAGAAACAAATAAACTCCTGAGTATATCCGAAAAAAAATTACTTTTGATCAGTAGAAAAAGTACTTGTACCCAGTGCCAAGGGGCTTCTGGGGAAAAGGCACATTTTTGTACTTCCTCGAAGTTACAAAACAACTTGATGCAAGTATCATGCGTCAAGTACCTGGGTACTGGTGAGAAGTACCTCAGTACTTGTCACAAGTACTTTTGTTACTTGGGACAAGTAAAAAAATTACTTGTACTGAGTACCTGGCCGGTTCTTTTCAAAAGTACCAAATAAACTCAATATAAGTTGAGTATAAGAACACAAAAATGTTTTTTTACCGTTTCTAAAAACCGAATTTCGTCAAAAATTCAAAAATCCAAATAATTCCCTCAATAATAATAATGCTTTATTTCCAACCGCATGGCATGACACCTTTTACAGTATATTATCTAACAGTATTTTTTCCTCGCCGAACACACGCAATAATTCCCTTTTTGTGAGTAATAAAATTGAAAAGAAATTGAAAATAATTTTTCGAAGCCTTTTCAATGTTGATAGCAACATAAAACATAAAAATTTCAACAAAATTGAAATTTTGTGGGTTTGAAAGCATACCAATAATTCTCGAAATCATCCATAAAAATTGCAATCTATTGATTTTTTCCTACAAAATATCTTCTGCTGAACATTTCTATTTACAAAAATGCGTAAGAAAGCCCATCCTATCCGGTAATAATATTCACTTTTCTCAACAAAGTAATCAATTGGAAGTACTGAAATTAAGTCCTAAAAGTACTTGAGAGAAGTTGAAAACTTACTTTTCACTAGTACCTTTGGTACTTGTGAAAAGCACTAAAAGTACTGGCAGTAAGTAGTGATACAACTTCCTCCCAGTACCACTTCTACTCGATCGGCAGATGTGGTACTCCACCCAAGGACACACAAGGTACTTGGGACGAGTATTTTTAGAACTCCTCAAAAGTGAACTTCCCCCAAGTACCGGTGGGCACTGGTGAGAAGTACTTTTTTCGGTATAAAGAGACACAAAGGAAGATTGGCACAGAGCGCGAAGGGAAGAAGAGCAGCTGATGGAGGTCTGATCGAAGCGGGAAAAATAATGGTCAGAGGGTTGGCGTCTCCTGAGGGAGTTGAAGAAAGGAGACATGTAAAGGTAGTTGCGACCAGAGTCACATCCATCATCTCAAGACACCTTTGTACACGTGTGGAAGGAGAGACGATGAGCTTGGCTCTGTGACAAGGGACAAGCAGCCCATAAGCGATTCGCTGTTACCAACGCCTACCATTGCTGTCATTCCGAAGTCCAGAGGCGTCATATTTCCCAGCGAACGGTCAACGATGCCTGTACAAAGTAGCCCGATCACCCCAAGAATTTGAATACCAATGTTCCAAGTGGGGGATAAAAAGGCATTGAAAATTCCTTTTATCTTATCTCCGAGCGTTTTGCGAGCATTAATATCCGTCGAGTGTGCATCCCACACATAGGGAAGACAGGCGGGCTCATGACACTAGCTTTTAATACAAGGTAGAAAGAAGAAGCGCGCTGATCCACCTACCGAGCGCGTGCTCTATGGCGCTACAATCCTTTTCCTCTCCCTCCGATGAAGTATCCTCTCGTGCAAGAATTTACCGGAACAATAACCGGGCGGCCGTTACTTACATGCTGGCCAACGTAATTTATATTCAAATGAGAACGCCAAGCCATATCCGGGCTTGGTGTATGCCTTATATATTCCCTTGCCTGTAGGGCTCCTCTATATGTAATATGCCTCGTGTTGAAAGAGGGCAGAGGACGAGCTGAGCAATGGCCGCCGATGGCTGGATTATCAAATCATAGAATAATTAACTGGGTGTACGAATCTACTTAGCCTGGATGATAATGTTTAAACGTATGGGAAATTTATATTTTCGCTGGGGTTTTTCATCTTTATTTCTTATTCTTTATTCTTCCTTTCTATTTGTATTCTCAATTTTTATGCTGTTGATCTTATTTTAATTAATATGGAAAATTAACGAACGCTGTTAATCAACAGTTTTTTCGGTCGGCCACTGGGGAATTTTTATCATAGCTGCACTGCTAGAAAATTACTCTTGACGTTTCACGTGAAGAAGATTGAAATTTTTAACAACGACAAAGTTATAAATTTCTGTATATTTCTTCATTGACGAATCAGTTAATTTATTGAATATTCAAGTAATTCTCGATTTTTAGGTCCAGTCGTCACTGAAAAACCTCTAAAATTTTGAAAATTCAGGCAGCAACTTTTTTGAATTCTCAATCTATTGAAAATTAAATTGTATGTACTTCAATTTTCACGCTGACTTTGGAAATTGAAACATTCATTGGAAAATCAATGATTATTTAACATTAAAAATCCATTTTTTGAATTTTCAAAATGAATAACAAATTTAGTTTGGCTTTCATTTGAAATTGAATTCAACCTCACAGCATTGAAAATTCAGATGCCATTGTGACTGAGATTTCAAGAAATTTCCAACAGTGTAGTTACTTTCCTAAAATAATTTTTTATTTTGCGATTAATGAGAATTTAAGGTTATTAATTGCGGCAAGGACTTCCGTCGAACCTTCCTCATAACTCAGTCTCCCTCAAGACTCCAATAATGATCCTCTTTACCCATTTGTCATAGAGAAATGTCCGAAAAAGTCACTCGAAAATGAGGTAAGCTCTTTCCAAAAGTATATCCCCTCTGGGTCATCGTCGGGGGTAAAAATTCCCGTCAAATGATCTCTCCCATGATCATGTTCTCAGCATGAAAAAAAGGACTTTCCCCCCCATTTCTCCACAACCCAACAACACCAGTTGTCTTTATAAATATTTTTGGACACGAATAAAGCACTCCTCAGACTTTCCGAGTCATTATTACGACGTTTATTGGCTATGACAGTGAAACCCATACGAAATGCCTTTACGACGAGAGATCTGCCCATGTACTTTTCAGTAAAAGTCTCAACTCCTCCCTCTTCCTGAGCTATATTCCAGCGATAGTATTTCTCAGTACGCGAATCAGCAGGGAGCCTCCTCTCTCGGAATAGCTTTTAACGCCTGTAGGGGGTGCAACGAAGTGTTCTCACTACTCACAAGGATTTATCTAGAAATAGATGGCCATTGTCACTTACGCGTCTCGCAAAAAGACGAGTCAAATATTTTCAGAAAACCTGTTATTCATTATTGTGAATGCCCCCCAGCGTCCAAGTTTCATTCCACTCGTGCTCCTGAATCCCCAGCATCTCCGACTTATTATTGTTGTTCTAATTGTAATAGTGTGGCTCGAGGGCGAGATGCAGTAAGTTGCAGTAATGATATACAGCGAGCACTTGAAAAAATACGCAACAAAAATTGTTGAGTCTTGTCGGGAGTGGAGAATAATCGACGGCCTCCGGGGAATATGTATCAAATCAAACTCTCCAAATGCTCTATTTTGCAGCGATGGTTTATCTCGTGTTTTCCGAGCACCACAGGCCACTCTCAGCCCAGACAAGATCTTTGTCCATGAAAGCACCGGATATTGGTGACGATCCACTTCCGAATCCTTGAATCTGGCGGTCACGAAGACGCCACTTAGTTTTCCCTCCACCTTTCACAAAGTTCGCGGGACATCAATGTCGAAGCATTTCCTTCCGTCAATGTCAAACTTTCATGACTCTTATTTTTCATGTTTCCTCCTCCTCCTCCTCCCCCCCCCCACACCCTTTCATTCTTCACTTTTTACTCCCTTTATCTTCGGCGAGCCAACTTACACTCGGTGACGGTGAAAACGGCGACTGGAAAGTTTCTGGTAGGCACATACTACCACACTTGCAACAGCGGAAGTTCTTGAACGCTCACGACGATATGTCAATGACTGACAAATATTCAGACAGGGTGACTCGAGGCTCTCGGATATATTGCATTCCCCAAATTCCCTCTTCTCGATTACAGATAAATCCTGCTGGATTCTCCATCACTGGAAAAACAATTTTTATTCGCGACTCAAATTAAGATATTAAGACAGGTATTTTAGGGGAGCGTTTATTTCTTCGAATACTTCATTCATTTTTCACTGATTTTCAAGGGAGTTAATGACACGAGGGTAAAATAATTTTTGGAATAAAAAATACTGGTGAAAAGTGTTATTTTATTTTTATTTATTTGTTCGATGTAGACACTCGGGTTTTTACATTTTTTGGTCTGCGCATCGACCCGTGCATTTGCGCATGCCCATGGGTTACGCACGGGATTATACAGATGTGTAGGGTTCCACATTACAGTGTGAAACCCGGCACTTTCTGTGCGTCGACACTCAACTGAAACCGACCGGATTTCACGCACGTATGGTATAAACACAATTCTGAGATTTGATGTAGACAAAGGGTTTCCGTCTCCCCTTAATGTCTTAAATTAACCCGTCTCGAAGCCACTCATCTTCCCAGTTCTCCGTGCCACCTCAACCCTAAACTCTATTTCCATTTTATCGAACCGCATAACCATTATTTTCAAAAAAAAATCGTAGGGTTTTTCCATCGACGTAAATTATCGACGCGTGCCACGTGTGGTGCCACTGGGCGATAGGCACTCGGCATTGTCTCTGTCATCCCGACCTGCCCATCAGCCCCCCACGGTGTACCCAATTTGTGGCGGGCCGATGCGATCGGTCCCTAAAAGCCGTTTAGCCCCCGGGAAAGTCATCCCGAGGTCTCGTCATTCTACTGCATGCGGAGATTTTTTTTTTCGCGTTTGATAGCTGATGTGGTCGCGTGTGTCTGCAGGGGGATCTCTTCAACTATCTACTGTGTAGGCTAATCATATTTCGTCGCTTATCAGACGCACAGGCGTGTGCGTGTCGCATATACTTTCTGCGCCGCCTTTATAAATACAAGGGGGAGCCAATGAAAATTTATGGATTTTCTTGTAGCGTGCGTTTTTCCATTTTTTTTTCATTCTGTTTCTTACAACAGTTCCCGTCATTACATGAGTGTTGAGGGAGAGCGCTTGCAAGACTCTTCATTTTTATAGCATTTTAAAATGTTTAATGTTTTTGTTGAATAGTTTTTTTGTAAAGTAGTGGAATGAGTTGATGTAGGGTAATTTAGTAAATTGACGAAATGTGTCGCTTGTGATTCGACGAATTACTTCTCAACCCCTGGCACGACCGGTCAGTCAATTATTTCTCTTATTTTGTCATTCGAAACTTTGAGTAGTTGTCTTGCTTAACATTGCTGCAAAGATAAAATTATACATTGTGACTTGGAAATAATATTTATATATTAAAATCTCGTAGTTTGGTGTGAAAGAAAATAATCGATTTAGATAACTGAAATAAATTGAATATTTGAAGATAACCAATTTATAGTTTCCATGGCGCTGCTTATTGTTCATTGAATAAAATCTCAATTAAAATACAGTATTCTCTGCTAGGAGTAATTTTCAGATAAATTACCGTTTTGGGAATCAAAAATAGGGAATGTTTTTCGTCTTAATACAATTAAATTAACTGGATATAAAATCCATTACGATTTGAGGGAATATCGTCAGTGCACTGATAGAACGGATTAGTTATTGTTAACGAATGGGTTTGGTTGGAGGTTCGGGTCTATTCGGTCCCACGAAATGTTCATTCGTTAATAGTTAACGAATGTATATTTGAGGAGCCTTGTTTGACTTGACTTTCGCCATTCAAGTGAACCATTCGTTAACTATTAACGAATATTCATTTGGTCATATTCAACTCTACCATTCGTTAATAGTTAACGAATCTCGTTTGGAATAAATGAATCATTCTATCAGTGTGCCATAGACTAAACTAATGTTTTTATTGCGCATGAGACCACCAGTTCCGTCACTCATAACAGCGGAGATAAAAATAATGAAGAACGTACCTAAACACCACAAGTTCCCCAATTATCGACTCCAAAAAAAGAATTGCACGTGTACCCATCGGTTCTCGACGTCCGGCAATAAAAACTCCGTAAAGACGAGCTGTAAAAACATATAACGCAAAGACTAAAGCACGAGGGGTCGTTAATGGCACTGGTGATCGTTAAGAAATTAAGGAATTAAGGATTTTCAGTGGCGCGTCGTGGAGTTACGCAAAAGACGATGGCCGCTTTACGAAGGTAAACGAGGAAAAGAACGGCTTCACCGATGGGGCAAAAAAAAGCCATCGCCAAGATAGTAGTGGAGTGAAAAAGGACTAGCCACCTTATCGACGCTCGTTTGTCTCAACGGGTAGAAAATTCACCCCTCCATTTTTTACGTTCTCACGAGCGCCTACGAGACGCGCAAGAACCGCACTCTTCCGAGACTCAGTGGAAAACAAGTGGCGGGGAGAAGAAAATGGGGAAATAAAGTCGTCGCCATTAGCCGAGTGCACAGCGAGGCTGAAAGTTTCATCCGTCAGGGAGGATGTGGAACTGAGATGAAGATGAGACTGAAATATTTGCACATTAGCAAATTTTCACATGCAGTTGTCGGCGTTTTGGGATAACAATTTATTGTGGGAGCACCTGGAGAGATAATAATAGTAAGGAAATATTTTTGGAATTTTCCAGTTCATTTCAACAATTGTTTTGGTGGAGATTAATCAACTCATCTATTTATTTGAAATGAATCATCAATTATTCACTTCTTGGAGATTTTTGGAGAATTTCAAGGAATTTTGTCATTGAAAGTTAGAAATTTAATGGAAAAATTAAGGAAAACGGTCAATTATTCCATGGAATTCAGCGTAATTTAACATTGAAGATTCATTAAATTTCGTTAAATCTTCAGGGAATTTGGAAACGCCATGAATTCCTCATAAATTAAATGCAATGTCACTCTCCTGAAAATAACTATGAAATTTCAATTGAAAAAAAAATTGAAACAATTAAAAAGCCATTAATTTCAAAAAATATATTGATTCAAATGCACAAAAATTGTGACATCCTGTTCACTTGATGTGAATAAAACTACAAATGAAATTCAAATTCGAATAAAACCTTCAGCTCCGCAAATTAAGAGTAATGCTCCGCCCATCGCGTCAAAAAAAAATCCCCAATAAGACAAGATGATGATCCGCTAGTTTACACGGCGTCATCCCGTCCCGCAATCCCGTTTAAATGCATGCGTCGCACCATTGGCACTGAAAATTGGCCAATTACCTCGGTTGCTCGAATGCTCGGCACATTCTCCAAAACGCACAGCCCATTAATACGTATTACAAGTGCCATCCCGTTGATTCCATCCTTACACATCCAAACGTGTTAAACCGCTCTTCATTCCAAGTAAAAAAGTGTCCTGGTGTCGGCTAATTGGCGCCCAATTGCAATCATTAAAATAATTTCTGTTGTCACGTGTCGCGAGTGATTACCAGCATTGTGTTGTTAACCATCGGGTACCGGAACTAAGTGGTAACCAAGGCGTAACCGATCGCCTGTACTCTACGCTGAGAGAAAAACGACAAAGTTCTCGAACAAGTATTACTTGTGCCAAGAAAATCGTTTTTTTAAATTATCAAAGAAGGATTTTTTCCTGCCAAACATGCAGAGAGTGCGCCGGAGTGAAAAATTTTTGTCGCAAAAATAGATTTAGTAGTTAAAAAAAAATTGCATTCTCTGTACACGCAAGAATTGTCATTTCTAGCACTCACCGAATACGGAATCGACTCGGAAAATTTAAGTGATGGTATCGTAATTTTTCACAGGACATTCAGATAAAAATTACGGAACGCTCTGAAAAAATTTCGTGATAGTTCCGTACAATTTTTCGGAAAAGATACGTAATTTTTACTGAATATTTCTCTCCGTGTAGGTATTAAGGAGAAAGGACCCTTTTTTTCTTTTACCACTTTTTATTCGACAGCATTAAATTATTTACAGTATTTTACATAAAAAAACAGGTGTCACATCCAAAAATTAACGTATTACATATTAATTTTTGGTAAATCCATAACAGTATTTTAGAGTTATTTCCGGAATTCTAAAGCATTAATGATTTTTATTATTTACGATCTATAAAAAAGTTGAAAAAAATTAATAAAATAGTTGTTATTAATTACAAAAAAAAATTATTATATGAATTTAATCCTCTGGGTGTAAATTAACAGCAGATGAGATATTAATTGTTGATCATTTAAATTTAAATACATGTTTAATACTTGTGGAATCTCTCAGCTCTCTTTCATTACACAATAGTTTGAACTTAAATAGAAAAATATTGAGGGTGGACGGAAATTGTTCGTATGTACCCGAGCGAGGAGCCCTTCGGGTGAACTTGCTGGGTTTCTGACCAACCCCTCGTCCTATCCCTTGGGTACCAGAGAAATGCACCACTAATGGCCGAACCGTGTTACATTAGAGGGATTAATGCACTCGTCCCACATGCGTATATATCGATTATTGGAGAACCAGTTGAAGATCATCCAGATATCCATGATTTATTTAATACGATTTTAATAGACTTTAATGCGATATAATCTCCCTGATGACGATGGCAAAGAAACTCCAGCGCACATTCTCCTCGCAAATAATTATCACCAGCGAGAGGAAGATTTTTACAACTTTGTCGAAAGTACCCCATGGACAATTTATCGGATCGTTCAACACCTCTGGGTTAACGATCCTATCCATAAAACGTGACCCCAGTCAATAGAGGATAAATGAAAAATTTACACGAGACAAACTGGTGTCGGAAATCAAGACATTTTTTTCTAATTCATTGATTTTTTTCATTTCCTCTCAATTTTTTGTTAAATTATTTATTTAAATATATTAGACATGTGCGAAAGCGCGCGCTTATTTATTCGTTATGGTCATAGATGTTTTATAAATATTGATAATGACTTAGAGAGAATTAAGAGAATGAAGAGTGAAACATCAATGAATTATTTTTAATCTTCGATTAATTCTTTTTTTTTACTTTTTAAAATCAGTAGTGAAGCGGTAAACCGAGTTAAGTCGATTTTGACTATTAGCCAGTTTTTGCTGAATATCTCGGAATCTAAGAGAGATAGCAAAATTTTTCTTATGAGTTTTTTTATAACGCTCTATTGGCTCTACAAAAAAGGTCGTGACAAAAATCTTTCTATCTCTTGTAGATTCCGAGATATTCGTTAAAAACTAGCCAATAGTAAAAAACGGCTTAACCCGGTTTACCGCTTCGCTACTGAAATAATCTGATTAAAATCTGTAATTGTTGAAAAATGAGGGGAGGGTTATGAATTGGTTTCCTAGAAAATTGAAAATTTTTTTTCAATTCTTCGGAAAATTTCACAGTTTTCCAGATAACCGTAGATTTTCAAAGATTTTTCTCGAATTATTTGGGAAACCGAAGAACTTTCATGAATTTTGTAGAGTTTAGAATTTATGTATGAAAATCTGAGAACCAGGAATTGATCATTTTTGCGTATGATAAATATGAAAAAATTAAAATTTGGGAAGTGAAGCATAATTTGTGAGTTAAAAAAATTTATAAATACTATTTTTTTTTCATGATCAACAATTAGGCAATTTAGATATGTTTTAATATAAAGATAAACTTCAGACATGAAAAAATGAAAAATATGACGCAGAAAACATTTTTGGCATTTGAAGAATTTGAAAATACCGAGGATTTTTTTAGCGACTACTTCACGCGACCCATTGACCAATCAGAATTGAGGATTAGCAGCCAGGCAGTTTCGAGATATTTCGATACAAAACAACTTCACGTTCCCACTTATTTATATCCATGGCTAGATATTTTTTTACCAACTAAAATAGAAGAATAACTTAACAAACAAATTTTTCAAGCTGAAATAAATGTGAACTATTCCAAACTCTACCACAGCCTCAGCAAAATGGATATCTGACCGAAAACATTTCACCTCTTTTTACCAGCGAAAATAACCGAGACATCGTTACCCGAACGAAACAAAGAATTTGGGGCGAAAACCTGCGTGTCGATGTTGCCAATTCCACGTGGTAGTTCGAACGCGTAGAAATGAATAGAACTCCAGCCCTATTCGCGTTGAGAGATTGTCGGACAATTCAGTAGGATCACGCGATGTGTGCTTCATCCCCTTCCGGAAATATAATAGAAATTCACCGCGCCGTGTTCCCAACGCCATTCCCGGCGCCCAGCCATGTCGCATCGGGCTCTCTTTTTCCCTGCTCCATACCCATCAGCCCTATCGATTCCCCTATTCTCGAAAATCGCTGTGTGCCGATGTCGTCGAGACACGCGAACGGTCAGGGCCCCCCGAGGCACTGTCCGCGGATCGATTATTTTTTTTACTTTTTTCGGGTGAAAATCATCGATAGCGCGCGAAGGGTATCGGTAGGCACGAGAGCACTGTACAACTCCCCCGGGAATTTCATTTCAAATCGACACCGAAGATCGATACTCGTTTACACCCACTTGGATCAGTCGACTGTTACTACAGGGCAAATGGTACGTGTTATCGATTCTAACTCCGGTCGTTAGTTTTATCTCAATGTGAATCTTTGTGGCTAACGAGAAACCTGGTACCTAACGATTCTGACGGTTATACGTACCTCAGAGACATTGCGCAAAATTTTATGATCATGGGAAACACGATCTTATCGACAGGTTGGTACCGGTGCGTTTAACGCTGCAATTCATTTTCATTGATTTGAATGTTCCAACAGTCGCGAGTGGAACGCATCCCCCGTCCGAAAATTGTTGAAACTGTATTTCATCGGGCGAGGGATTTATTCTTCGGTTTTTCCTCCTCTTGTTTGGGAGAAAGCGGAGAGGAAAATTCTCCCGGAAATTCGTTGGAATATTGAATCTCCGTTCGGTAGTCTAGTAAGGGCGATGTGTTTTGCCGGGGATTGCTCCAGTTTCCTGGTAGACGAGCCATGAAATAGAATAGCATGAATGCGGGTATATAGGTATACTCCGAGGAAAACTCATCGTGTCTCTTCAGTCCAATGGACATTTCGAGAGAACGAAAATCTGCGTCGTTCAACTCAACCTGCAATCACTGCTCGGTTTTTTATCAATTCATTTGGGTATTTTTTCGGGGCCAAAATCACTTGCCCTGGTGATTACGACACACTTCAGAAAAAATTGAACTTTTGTGAACAGTTGATTAGATATTTTTAGGAGGGCTATATTAAAATCGATTTAGAGAAGGACAAATCAGTAGCGAAGCGGTGAAACGGTACACTGAGAGAAAAACGAGAAACTTCTAAAACAAGTCTTACTTGTGCCAAGAAAATAGTTTTTTGAAAATTATCAAAAAGGATTTTTTGTGCCAAACATACAGAGAGTGCGCCGGAATAAAAAAATTTTGTCGCAAAAATAGATTTAGTAGTTGAAAAAAAATTGTATTCTCTGTACACGCAAGAAATGGCATTTGTAGCACTACTCCTTCGTTATTCGATACTCCCATACGTATTTTGCTCCCGAAAAATCTTTGTTTTATGCGAAACAAGGGATAGTAGTTTTTCGTTTCGGCTGTCTAATAATCACAGACAACAAATGAGCCCTTAAATGAAACAATAATAATTATATGATATATCATATCATAATTTATCAACAAAGATTTTCCTCTATATGAGATATTTTCATCCCGAAAAGGTGTGAATTATCCGCCTCTTGAGCCAAATATTTCGTTGCTGTCGAAAGCAGAACAATTATTCATGTTTGAGACTTTCAAATTCAAACCAAACAAATTCTTTTTTGGCATTTTTCAACTCGTGATTTTGTTGGCCCAAACAAGACTTGTTTGACAACGTGTTTGTTTTTCTCTCAGTGTACAAGTCAGTTTTGACTATTGACCAGTTTTCAATGAATATCTGGGAATCTAAAAGAGATAGAAATTTTTTCGTCAAGACCTTTTTTGTAGCCCTCAATTGGCCCTACAAAAAAGGTGATGACAAAAATTTCGCCATCTCGTTTAGATTCCGAGATATTCATCAAAAACTGACCAAAAGTCAAAATCGACTTGACCCGGTTTACCGCTTCGCTACTGCATTGGCTGTTCTATGAAATCGAGACCCGTAAAACACGTGAAAGGACAAATGACTACAGGACAGATATATTCACTAAATTTCCTTGTATTGTCGGGAGGAAGTACAACACATGACGCTTGTGGGAATTTCGAGTCAAGGAAGATGCACCGATCCTTGAAAATAAACTCTGCGGTCAACGAGCCGGCTAGTCCATTTGACGATGCCACCACTGGGCAAAGTGTTCCCAGCTCCAGTTTCCCTACTTTGACAAAAGCCAAGAGGTAGAACTTCTTAACCCAGTTTTCGACAACAAATCGTAAACTCTATCTCCACATCCGGAACATTCGCACAAGAGTTCTTCGGGGAAAATTGTCTCGAATAAGAGCGTGTGTTGAGTTTATTCGGACAACGGTCAATCACATAAATTAGGGAGCAAACACAGCAATTTCAAAGTTCCCCCTCGATGTTTCACGTGTTACACAGAGGGTGCTCGGTTGGGGCTGGGAATACAAGGGCGGCTGATTCCCTCTAAAATGATATAAACGTCTTAATTAAAGGCCCTCGCGCCAGCTGACTCATGATGAATTCCATATGGATCGATTCTCACCTATATTTTTCAATTATCTCCCATTCACTGGTGCATATTTTGGGGACTCGATCGTTAAGGTGTTTCGTCTGTAGATCACAGGGGGGTGAAACGGAAGCGGAGTCTCATTGTTCTCGAGCCCCGATTCAGTCGCTGAGCACGAAATTTTCCAATTTTCAAGGAACTATTTAAGTGTCCATTTGAATATTTTTTGAATATTGATTTTATTTATCAGATTGATTGAATCGGGTGTCAAATAATTTTTATTGGATGCTTTTCTAATTATTGAAATAATATTAAAATGCGTCTCGAGTTGGTAAACCTGTCGAGTGTTTTCTCTCTCTCAGTTCCATGGTCCAACCCATACCTTTCCCATGATGCTCACTGACATTCGAATCACGCGCCTGCGCGTGAGGGCGTAATTGCCCCGAAACTCAGAATTTTCCGAATCATTTGTTCAAATAACTTTCTTATGAAATCTGAAAAAAATCTGAAACTTGTACGTGTTCTCAAGAAAGATTTAATTTATCACCCGCTAGTTTTTTTTCAATAGTTCATTATTTTTTTGGGTGCCATGGGAATTTCCCTAATTGAGAATGGGGTATCCTCGGAGGTTATAGCTGGAGGGGTTACAAAAACATCCAAATTTCATTATTTATTTTCTTGAGACTGAGACCTGAGAAAAATGTGCAAGAATTCTCAATGATACTCAGAATTTTCTCCCGTGAATTTTCCATTTTCTTTTCATTATTTTGACTTTTCAGCCGGAACACCTCAGAGGTGTTGAAGAATTCGATAAAATATCCATCGACTGTCACTGTAACAATTAGTGCCTTCAATACTCTTATTTTAAGACATTCGAATATCTTAAAATAAGACGTTTGATTTCCGACGCAAACTGAATCCAAAACAATGCGCGAGACAAACTCAACTGAATCAAGCTTAGGAGATAAAACCCCCAGCACACAGTGTACTCGATCTTTAATCTCAGCGCGACACACAACTCGCAGCGACTGCAGAAGCTGAGTTCCCTCCATTGTGTGCTGTGATGAAAGCAGAAGGGAAGAATAGACAGGGAGTCCTTTCGTCCTCGAACTATGTAAATGCACGTTGAGGCTGACAGAGAAAAAGACAAGGAGACAACTACCACACAGCGCAAAACCTTAAGACGGTAAATATAGTTACGAATGCGCGGTACTCGCGGATTAGCATATTTTAGAATTGCATTAATTACCGAGGCTCGGGTTGAACAACGACGCGTATTAACTTGAGTAACGTGGGCGGTTGATGTCTCTCAAAGGCCATTTGTTTGCGATCTCAAGTGTGGCAACTGATAATTATATGGTTATGGAGAAAGTCCAGGATTTGTGCGTTGATCTATGATTTTGCGAATTGTCAATATTATTGGCATTAATATTGACGGTTAATTGAACAAAATAATCGTCAGGAGAATCATGTTCAATTTGATTTGGAGAGAAAAAAAATCATGAAGGGTATTTTCTCTCTTCAATATTATTGGCATTAATATTGATGATTCATTGAATAAAATAATTGTCAGGAGAATCATGTTCAATTTGATTTTGAGAGAAAAAAAATCATGAAGGGTATTTTCTCTCGTCAATATTATTGGCATTAATATTGACGATTCATTGAATAAAATAATTGTCAGGAGAATCATGTTCAATTTGATTTTGCGCGAAAAAAAATCGTGAAAGGTATTTTTTCGTTAAAAATTCAGAATTTCTTTGGAAAAATTGATGGAAACAGTAAATTTCTGTTCAACGATTTCCTCAGAAATTAGTAGAATTTAGGAAAATTCCGGTAAACATGTAATGGAATTCTTAGTTAATTGAAAATTCATCGTAATTCGGCACTGAATTACTGCCGAATTTCATGATTTCATGCAAAATTTAAATAAGTTGAGGAATTTTCATCTCGCTGGAATTTAGAATTTTATAATTATCTTCCCCTTAAATCGCATTCAATATCTCCCTCTTGAAAATTACACTGTTGGAAATTTTTTAAAATTTAAGTAACAGATGCATTTGAATTTTCAATATTCCCAACTTGAATTCAATTTCAAACTAAGTTGCTCAGGGAATTCCTGATTCATTTTGGAAATTCAATAAAAATAAAGTTTTTCATGATGAATGATCATTAAATTTTCAAGGATAATTTGGATTTTCAAACCTATCGTGAAAACTAAGCAATACATTCGATTGAATTTTCGATCGAGTCCCCAAAATGTGCCCCCAGTGAACAAGATTAATGGAAATTCCATGTAAATTATTCGTTATTAAAAATTTGAAGATTTTTTATCTGAAATTTAAAGAATAATCTAACAGTGAAAACCTATCGTAAAAATTCAGCAATACATTCAATTAAATTTCCAACAGATTAAAAATTCAGAAGAAAAATTGCCTGAATTTCCCCAATCTTCAGTGATTTTCATGGTCGCATGAACCTGAGAAATCAACTTCCATTGAATATTCAAGAAAATTGACTGATCTATCAATAACAAGATCAATGGAAATTCCATGTAAATTGTTGTTAAAAATTTGAAGATTTTTTACTTGAAATTTAAATAATAATTTTCTAACAGTGTACGAGTCGCCAGTCCGTGAAATTTCAATTTTCTCCACGAGTCTACGCGCAATTCCCCCATTTTCCCGTGTCATGTTGAATGTCGTCATAAAATGCAACGCGACCGCGATAATTTCACAATTCAATCCTCAAAATCTCCCCCCCCCCCCCCCCCNCCAGAACAAAGCGATATCTCAACGACAACTCGAAGGACCTCCCGATGCGCAGTAATTGACCGAGCCGCCGAAGCTGAAATTCATGGAGCGCGAGAACGGATCGGCTGTCAGGGCGTCGAGAAACTCGTGTACACGTACAAGCATAGGTCCTTTGGCGGCCCTCTCACCCTAACTCTCCATGTACACTCTGTACATCTATATCCCAGGGATAGGTTATTGGTGGCAGTGTGTGAAACGCCAGAGAGAGATGTGATATATGTGTTGGAGTGCGTCAGAGCGCCACGCCCACTAACACCGCGGCCTAATTGAGTGATCGAGTGCCCTTGCGGTGTTGGCACCTCCAGCGATGCCGGGGGATGCTGTGTTGTAGGTGGTCGCATGACATCCAATGCTCCACAGGGGAGATCACCCTCCGTCTACCCCGAATCCCCGAAAAAAAGATAATTGATGCATTTATTTTGATTCCGAAAAACGCCCGTAAATTAATCAATTTTCCCTTCTCTGTTGCAGGTATGTAAGAACGCGGGATACTAGTCGATGTTGGTTCTCAGGTATGCGCAGTTGGAATCACTTAATGATGTCTTGACTTCGTAGTAAGACGTTTGGTAGAGAAGACATTCTCATAATATCTTGAAATACAAGTCCCCAAATTTAAGACATTTATTTTGTTTCAAGCTCAGACGAATGGAGTGTTTGGAGAAACAAATGGGACATCATAAGTTTAAAAGAACAGGTCCTCGATAAGTCACCTGGAATGTCTGCAATTAAGGATCTTTAGCCAGTGTCGGTAAATTGTCGGTAAATGTGTTTTTTTTCGTGGATCAACACGGAGAGGAATTTTTGATAAAAATTATCCTACCGTTCTATCAAAGTGCATCATGAGCCATCGTTTCCCCATTTCTATCCCGAAATTCAGTGGAAATTAATGTATGATGATCCAATCTTATTCTACGTTAGAGAAATTTTATCCTGACGCAAAATAAATTTTTACCCTACCGGCACGGTAATTTTTATTTTTATCAGGATAAAACTTCTCTAACGTAGAATAAAACTTGATCATCATATGTTAATTTTTACTAAATTTCGGGATAGAAATGAGGAAACGATGACTTATGATAAACTTTTATAAAACGGCAGAATAATTTTTGTTATTTTGGGAAATGGTCCGTATGTGCAGCGCCATCTATCGGAATTCTAGAAAATTTGAGAAAGAAGGAAAGGCCATGGACGTATCAACGTCCAATTACAGCTGTATCAACGATACAGCCGCCTGCAACTTTTTATCAAAAATTTCTCTTCGTGTGCATTTGGTGCATTTTGTCGATTTCATTTCTAAATAATGAGCATGGGTTGCTAGATTAAAATCTGCATCAAAGTGAAGGGAATATCTCCATCTCTCACTTTAGAACGACTCAATTTTTTTAAGCACTAGTGATGTTGTCTAACCATCATTAATATCTCACCGTCTGAATTTGAACCACAAATGCCTCAAATTTGGAGCCACAAGCGTCCTAATAAACCGGCCAAAAAATGGCCTCTCAATTTTCACCCTAGTTTTTCTATTAAAGTACTCGATGCTGATTCCCATCTCCGCGCAGTTGTGATCACATACCTCCCCCGTCCGACACGAGATCCATCGAGATCGGCAAGATCGATCGGCTGGGAACGTGACGATGTGTAGACCCGCGTAAATGAAAAAAACTGAAAAAAAAATTTCTATCATACTTACGACTGCAACTGTACAGAGATATCGAGATACCGGTGCAATTTATCCGACGTTAAGCCCAGCTGGCAATACCTTCTGGATGCTTTCACGCTGTGATTGATTCCTCCGTGTAATGAGCTTCCAATTCCATTTATTGTTTCGTTCTCAGTAATCAAAGGAAGACAGCGATGATGAAAAAAAAAGTTAATCGCCGTGTGGATACGTGGATATCGTAAAAGTACAAGCCCCTCGTTATCGATTTCACTCGATGATTGTGATGCTCGCGGGACTCGTGTCATTCCCAGAGCAATCAGAAGAAACCTATGGGTTTGAAGTGAGGTTTAAAAATAGAAAGGGGAAGGATCCTCTTTGTTGAATCGGGATCCTCTTCAGCGCTATGCCCTGTTATATCATTCATCCGGTTTGTCGGACGGGGGCGGGGGTGGGGGGAGGGAATGGCGCACGGTTCACGACAGAAACAATGCAATTTAAATGTTAAGCGGACGTGGACTCCCCGGCAACCCCTCCACTGTTTTAACTACCGTTGACTATACATCTCGTCATTCTCTAAACGCTCCTCATTTTTCCTTTCATTCTGTGAAATTCGGCGTCATCAATTAAGAAAAGAGGAAAAAAATGGGCGCAGAATCGCGGAATGTAATCGGGGGCGAGAGATCCTCACAGCATCTGTTATTTTTGCTCAGTGCAACCCGATATTTTGATTCCCTCGGTGAAAAAAAAAAATACGGACATGCAAAACTGACGACCCCCTTCAACGTGACAGTTAAATCGAACCTCGGTTTCCTCGTTTATTCTGTCTCCCATGAGTGATTGCGAAGTGGTGGAAAAAAACGAAGACGGGGGAAAAACAAATGGCATTGTGCAAACGGTGTATCAAAGGGTGAAATGCAAAAGAGTTGGGTGGCAAGATGTAAAAAATAATCGGGCGCTCTGCCTGGTTCGATCGTTTTTATACTGTGATTATTGAAACAAGCCCGCGGGGACGGGTACAATCCTTCTGCTCATCTATCATATTTTCCCGCGGGCAACTTTGCGGAGAGAGAAGGCCTGTAGGAATTATACTGTTAGGAAAATTGAAATTTCGATTTTCTCTTATTTTACTGTTTTACGTGAATTTTTGTCAAATGGTGAATAGTCAGGACCAAATTACGCGGAATTTTTAATTAATTGAGGATTCAAGAATTTTTTTCCCCGGAATTTTCCTGATTTTTTTTTAAATTTCATGTAATAATGCAACTGAAATTTGTAGTTGATTTATTTTTTTCGTCAAATTGTGAATTTTCAATTACGAAATTCCTCGGAATTCCATGCGTCGAAAATTCCTTTTAATTCCATAAATTTTATTGAATTAAATCGCAATATTAATCAATTTTTTTTTATTAATCTTGAAATAATGATTGCGATAAAGACAATAAAATAAAAAAATTCAGTATAAATTCTAGTTCAGGGGAATCCAAAAGCCCATGTTTTTTTTTCAAGTGATAAATCCACCGAATTTTCATTGCCGTTGATCGCCGTCCGAATCCGTATTCCAATGGAGGCGCAATCACGTCGTCCGAACGTGCCACATACGCCACTGCATTTTCCCTCTCTCCCGTGATTTTATTTTTTTTTCATTTTCCCAATTAGCGCGAACAATTTGTCGAGCAAGCGGAAAACGAGTGAGACTAGCCGAGAGGGGGGGGGAGCGATCACAGCCGACCCGAGTGAGTGAAATAGAAAAAGATGTACACGAGGCACATACAATTAATCCCACGATTGGTTTAATTCGCTCGACATTATCCAATCAAATACCGAACTGAGTACAACTGAAACCCAACCATATCTCTATCACTGGGCTCTCCCTCCACGTCGGTGTTGTTGTTGCCTCGTCCCTTTTTCGTACGAACTGGTACTTCCGTCGTGCGCTCTCCCATCATGAAACGTTGAATTAAACAACCGGACGCCGTCGAGATGAGGGAGGTTAATTCATGAGTGGGGGAGGGGGTGTTACGTTCGGTGATAAATCTTCCGTGGTTCGTAATCGACAACATTTGAGAAACAGAGGGACGGTTATGCACATTGTGGAAAATTTCTACTTGTGCATAAAATTACACTGTTGGAAAGAAATTAAAATTTCATGGCAACTGCTCACTGGTAATTTTCAGGAGAGTCACAGTGGATTTATTTTACGGGGGAAAGAATGAAAATTAATGAAACTCAAATTTTTGAACATGAGGAAGACAAGAATTCTCAAGGTTATTAAATTTTTTAATTGCAAAATGAATATTCGGAAACAAATTATGCTAAATTTTTATTCAATTGAAATTTTAAGAATATATTTACAATAATGTACGTATTTACATTTTACAATTTCATTAAATTTTTTAGTAGAAGCTAAACGAAAAAGTCAGTCGATCATCACATTTATTATTAAAAAAAATCAAAATAAACTTGCCAAACCCGGAACAAATATTTCCCTGTGAATCCCAAAATCTCGTGATTCTAAAATTTTTAATTGGAAAATTAATATTCATAACCAAATCACCCTAATTTTTTATTGAATTTAATTTTTAAGAATATATTTACAATAATATACGTACATACATATTTACATTTTCCAATTTCATTTAATTTTTCAATAAAAGCTAAACGAAAAAGTCCGTCGATCATCACATTTATTATTAAAAAAAATCAAAATAAACTTGCCAAACCCGGAACAAATATTTCCCTGTGAATCCCAAAATCTCGTGATTCTAAAATTTTCAATTGGAAAATCAATATTCATAACCAAATTCCGCTAATTGTTCATTTAATTTAATTTTTAAGAATATATTTACAATAATATACATACATACATATTTACATTTTCCAATTTAATTTAATTTTCCAGTAAAGGCTAAACGAAAAAGTCAGTCGATCATCACATTTATTATTTAAAAAAATCAAAATAAACTTGCCAAACGCGGAACAAATATTTCCCTGTGAATCCCAAAATCTCGTGATTCTAAAATTTTCAATTGGAAAATCAATATTCATAACCAAATTCCGCTAATTGTTTATTTAATTGAAATTTCAAGAACATATTTACAACAATATACATATTTACATTTCCCAATTTCATTAAATTTTTCAGTAAAATCGAACCGATAAAGTCCCTCGATTTACCACCTTTATTATAAAAAAAATCAAAATAAACTCGGCAAACCCACCCCGCAATCTCCTCTATTTTCCAAAGCCGGAACAAATATTCCCCTGTTAATCCCGAAATCTCGTGATTCCGGAAGACCTGAGAGGACAAATCGTCGGTCCGTGCTGAGACTGAGGGCCCCCGGTTTCCGCACACATTCCCGTCGAATATCACCGACACCGGCCCGGGAAAAACCTGAAGATGTAGTGATAAAGCCACTTGACATATCATACGTGCACGTAGACCTGGTACGTGCCCGGTGGGTGGGGAGGCGCAAGTGGGAGGCCTCAAGTTATCCCAGCGTCCTGCTGTCAGGGCAAGACAAGGGTGAGGTACGCCAGTCATTTGTTTCTGCTTTATAGTGCATTCCCGGGGCGTTATCGCGCACTAACGCGAGTACAGAGGCGCCTGTACACACACACACATACGCACACATACACATACACATGAGACCGTCGAAACCGCCAACTGCGATGGGAGGATAAATCGTTCGCGCGTGCCAGACGACTGAATGCATTTGAGCCAGTTTGCGCGATGAAACTATTTTTTTACCCGACGCATCGTAAAAAAGGAGAATAGAGAGGGATTTACCGGGGTATATCTATATTCCCCGTGTCCAAAGCAGCGGCTGGATGTATATATCAAGACGAAAGGTGTTATTAGATCAAGTCGGCCCACACGAAACACACCGGAACCGCAAGAGCCTCTTAAACGTTCTTAATTATCGCCCATACCCTTTATGAAAATCTTTCCCTCTGGCCCTTTCACCCCGTCACTATCTGCATACATATTATTCCTCACACTCGGGGTATTGAGCAAGCCGTTGTAATTATTCTCATTCTCCTGGAGGACGATCGAGACACCCACGGTCAATTTCACAAAATACCCTCCTCGCAAGCCTCAGCACACACGTTGGACAATTTATTCGGTGAATTAAACGTGATGGATTGTTATTCAATACCGAAGGGATCCCGGTGATGGGAACCATTAATACCGCATGTGTCTAATGAAATTTCATTGAAAGCTAATGGAAATTGATAACTGTCGGGAAGATTCAGGGGAATATGTTTTTCATTTTTAAATTTTCAAATAAATTAGAAAATTCGCCTCTTTTTGGCGCCTCAATTCAGTCGTTAGGCACGCAATATTCAGGATTTGATTGAATATTCAAGTAAATCGGGGAATCGCCATCTTTTTACTGCGCAAAAATTTGGAATTACATTTTAGTAGCGAAGTGGTAAAACGGTACAAGTCAAATTTGACTGTTGACCAGTTTTCAATGAATATCTCGGAATCTCAGGGAGATGGCAAAATTTTTGTTATAACCTTTTTTGTAGAGCCGATTGGGAGCTACAACAAATGTCATTATGAAAATTTCGCTATCCGCCTTAGATTCGGAAATATTCCTCAAAAACTCAACTCCGAGATTTAATTTTTCAATGAAACTTGAAATTTCGGTTTTTTCCCCAGTAAAATTGAATTCAATGTCGCTCTTCTGAGAATTATTACTGAATTGTCCACAAAATTTCTGCTTCATTCATTCACACGTCAAAAGAATTATAATTATCCTATTTTAAATTCGCAATTTTAAAATATGAAAAAATTACGTAAAACTCTTTTTTCTAGATTTTTAACTGAGAAAAATCGGGGAATCAACTATGATAAATGGTTATCGCAACCTGAGTAAATCACGCCGATGGGGATAATTAATACCGCATGTCAAATGAAATGGCAATCGCTAGATATTCGAGTCCGCGGAACCGAAGACAAATTGAGCCCGGCTATTTTTTGAATATATCTTCAGAAAAGAGAAAAACACGTTCTTATGTACGATGTGAGGCGTCTGGCACAGCTAAAAGGATATCCATGTATCGTCAGATAGTCCCACGAGGACAAGGCGAGTGTAAAAAACAAGTTGGAACCTCTCTCGGAAAATTTGATGCGAAGAGCGAGAGAATGAGACGTGGTGAAGAAAAAATCTAAGAAATGGAAAAAAAAATGAAATACAGACGAAAGATAAATAAGAGTGGCCGGAGAGCTGTGAGGGAACGCCTCTTGGAAGTGGAGACGAGCCAAAGACGCAAAACAGGAGGCTCATTACATAGGCGCGCGTATACATCTCGGAGCGCATTACATGCATTCGTTGGAGAAAATGAGGAAAAAGTCAGAAATTTACATACGCGCGGCTGGAGAATCTGCATTTAAAAATCTCCAGATAATAATTTTAACCGATGTTTCTCTCGCGCATTCAGGTACTCTTATCCAATATTTTAAAGGCATTGACTTGCGAAAATGATTATCATGTGGTGTCATTGATACTGGGGAGAAAGGGAGTCCTCTGACAGATACATGTTGTTGAGATAAAATGTTGAGAATGGGATATTGATTAAAAATCCATCCTTTTTATCGCGATAATATTTTTTTGGGAAGAAAGATTGCGGATTGGAAAATGGAGGGAATTATTCCGCAAACAACATGAAAATTCAGGTAAATGTACTAATTAATTTTCGATTAATTGAATATTCATCGTAATTTGGTACTGAATATTAATGTTTGAATTGGAAAATCAATTACGCTGGGAAATTCTCATTTTCATGTTGCTCAAAAAATTGGAAAAATTAGAAAATACGAGAATAGGTTTACGGATAATCCAACGAAAAATGCATCAATTTTTTTTCGGAAAATGTCTTCCTACGCGATTCTGCAGTGAAACTTCTGCATTCCTACTTCGGCCTTTTATTTTCGCTGTCCCCCATGTTTTTTATCGCGATACTATTTTTTTGGGGGAAAAAGTGACGGGTTGTAAAATGGAGGGAATTATTCCGCAAACAGGTAAATGTACTAATTAATTTTCGATTAATTGAATATTGATCGTAATTTAACACTGAATATTAATGTTTAGATTGGAAATTCAATTAAGCTGGGGAATTCTCATTTTCATGCTGCTCAAAAAATTGGAAAAATTAGAAAATACGAGAATAGGTTTATGGATAATCCAACGAAAAATCCATCAATTTTTTTTTCGGAAATTGTCTTCCTGCGCGATTCTGCAGTGAAACTTCTGCATTCCTACTTCGGCCTTTTATTTTCGCTGTCCTCCATGCTTTTATCGCGATACTATTTTTTTTGGGGAAAAAATGACGGGTTGTAAAATGGAGGGAATTATTCCGCAAACAGGTAAATGTACTAATTAATTTTCGATTAATTGAATATTGATCGTAATTTAACACTGAATATTAATGTTTAGATTGGAAATTCAATTAAGCTGGGAAATTCTCATTTTCATGTTGCTCAAAAAATTGGAAAAATTAGAAAATACGAGAATAGGTTTATGGATAATCCAACGAAAAATCCATCAATTTTTTTTTCGGAAAATGTCTTCCTACGCGATTCTGCAGTGAAACTTCTGCATTCGTACTTCGGCCTTTTATTTTCGCTGTCCTCCATGTTTTTTATCGCGATACTATTTTTTTGGGGGAAAAAATGACGGGTTGTAAAATGGAGGGAATTATTCCGCAAACAGGTAAATGTACTAATTAATTTTCGATTAATTGAATATTGATCGTAATTTAACACTGAATATTAATGTTTAGATTGGAAATTCAATTAAGCTGGGAAATTCTCATTTTCATGCTGCTCAAAAAATTGGAAAAATTAGAAAATACGAGAATAGGTTTATGGATAATCCAACGAAAAATCCATCAATTTTTTTTTCGGAAATTGTCTTCCTGCGCGATTCTGCAGTGAAACTTCTGCATTCCTACTTCGGCCTTTTATTTTCGCTGTCCTCCATGCTTTTATCGCGATACTATTTTTTTTGGGGAAAAAATGACGGGTTGTAAAATGGAGGGAATTATTCCGCAAACAGGTAAATGTACTAATTAATTTTCGATTAATTGAATATTGATCGTAATTTAACACTGAATATTAATGTTTAGATTGGAAATTCAATTAAGCTGGGAAATTCTCATTTTCATGTTGCTCAAAAAATTGGAAAAATTAGAAAATACGAGAATAGGTTTATGGATAATCCAACGAAAAATCCATCAATTTTTTTTTCGGAAAATGTCTTCCTACGCGATTCTGCAGTGAAACTTCTGCATTCGTACTTCGGCCTTTTATTTTCGCTGTCCCCCATGTTTTTTATCGCGATACTATTTTTTTGGGGGAAAAAATGACGGGTTGTAAAATGGAGGGAATTATTCCGCAAACAGGTAAATGTACTAATTAATTTTCGATTAATTGAATATTGATCGTAATTTAACACTGAATATTAATGTTTAGATTGGAAATTCAATTAAGCTGGGGAATTCTCATTTTCATGCTGCTCAAAAAATTGGAAAAATTAGAAAATACGAGAATAGGTTTATGGATAATCCAACGAAAAATCCATCAATTTTTTTTTCGGAAATTGTCTTCCTACGCGATTCTGCAGTGAAACTTCTGCATTCCTACTTCGGCCTTTTATTTTCGCTGTCCTCCATGCTTTTATCGCGATACTATTTTTTTTGGGGAAAAAATGACGGGTTGTAAAATGGAGGGAATTATTCCGCAAACAGGTAAATGTACTAATTAATTTTCGATTAATTGAATATTGATCGTAATTTAACACTGAATATTAATGTTTAGATTGGAAATTCAATTAAGCTGGGAAATTCTCATTTTCATGTTGCTCAAAAAATTGGAAAAATTAGAAAATACGAGAATAGGTTTATGGATAATCCAACGAAAAATCCATCAATTTTTTTTTCGGAAAATGTCTTCCTACGCGATTCTGCAGTGAAACTTCTGCATTCGTACTTCGGCCTTTTATTTTCGCTGTCCTCCATGTTTTTTATCGCGATACTATTTTTTTGGGGGAAAAAATGACGGGTTGTAAAATGGAGGGAATTATTCCGCAAACAGGTAAATGTACTAATTAATTTTCGATTAATTGAATATTGATCGTAATTTAACACTGAATATTAATGTTTAGATTGGAAATTCAATTAAGCTGGGAAATTCTCATTTTCATGTTGCTCAAAAAATTGGAAAAATTAGAAAATACGAGAATAGGTTTATGGATAATCCAACGAAAAATCCATCAATTTTTTTTTCGGAAAATGTCTTCCTACGCGATTCTGCAGTGAAACTTCTGCATTCGTACTTCGGCCTTTTATTTTCGCTGTCCTCCATGTTTTTTATCGCGATACTATTTTTTTGGGGGAAAAAATGACGGGTTGTAAAATGGAGGGAATTATTCCGCAAACAGGTAAATGTACTAATTAATTTTCGATTAATTGAATATTGATCGTAATTTAACACTGAATATTAATGTTTAGATTGGAAATTCAATTAAGCTGGGAAATTCTCATTTTCATGCTGCTCAAAAAATTGAAAAAATTAGAAAATACGAGAATAAGTTTGTTTAATCCAACGAAAAATGCATCAATTTTTTTCTCGGAAACGGTCTTCCTACGTGAATCCGCAGTGAAACATCTGCATTCGTACTTCGGCCTTTTATTTTCGCTGTCCTCAATGCGACTGTTTTCCCACTCTGTTGAGCGTGTAGAACCGCTTGTACGCGGCGGCAGATGAGAGACTCAACGACAAAATTAAAAATTCTCCTCCAATTTCAAAGAGCCCGCGCACATGGTGGCTCGATAGAGTCGGAAGATAAGACCTGTCAGCATCTGAGTTTCCGCTGAACTAATTGAGCCACATCGAGTGGCTCAAAGATAGCCCGAGATCACACGGGAATTCTCGAGAACTGAGAATCGATGGATTTGGTTACCCACTGGATTTAACCCCGCGAAGAATGGGGCGAACGATGCCCGAGTGGTTTACCCGAGTATGCAGGAGAGAATAAAATGTAAGAAAAATACAGAGAGGGGAGCAAAAAGTAAAATATCACGCCGCGGTGTCTGGCGGAAGGGATACGCCCCCTTTGAAAACTAAACTCATAAAACTCGATGAGTCTTACCGCGCGCCGCTTCGTGTTGTCTTCCCCCCACTCCGCTCGTTTTATTTTCGTTATTTTTTTTCCTCGACGTGTCGAACTTTTACGAGCATCCCTTGGGGACCGCCCGAGAGAGCTCGGGCCCTTCAGGTATTTTCGGAGGGCTGCAGATGCTGGTGTAAATCAATCAAACGAAATTTCTAACGACTTTATTACGATTTTGGGAAAACGGGATGGGGGAGACATTTACAGTGCTCTATATTTTTTTTTCGATGCATTACAATTGACATTTTGAGGAATTTCAGGATTAAAACATCACAATTTTATGGAAAACTGATGAAAACTGGAAATTTGAGTTCAATTACTCCACGAAAAGTCATCGAAATTACAAAAAATTATATAATTCATAATAAAAAAAATATATATTATAACAATATTAAATAACATTATTATAATAATGAAAAAAATTGAATTTTTTTAAAATGAAATATTATATGATTCATTTTTTTCATATTTATCAAAAATTCCATAAGGTTTTAACGTACATAAATGACTCAATAAATAAAAACGTCCATTTTACAAATACGTTTTGATATCAAGTGTTGAGCGAGATATTCGTTGTGTGTATTACCCCCGTGAGGATTAATATATAACGAGTTGAGTAGATCAAGGCGCCAGAGGAGTTGCGATAGCACCTGCCTGATGCCAAGAGTGGGGTAAAAATTATGGCAATCGAACGGATAACCGTGCGCTCCGGTATTTTTACATGGCATAAAACTCCCCTTAAAAAAACATGACTAATGAGATGTATCAGGTATCACCAATCACCCGATTCTAAACGGCTTTATTGTTGGTTACGGCTTACTAATTGGAGCCTAAGTAACCTGTCATTTGGTGATTGCAAAATTAGTCGAGCTGTCACGCCACCGGATCGATCACTTATAGGGGCACTTTCCCGGGACCACGATAATCACATATTTCATGATTTATTTGAATAAATTATGTTGGACCGGTTGACGGAAATTCACCCGACAAATTGGGATTTATAAAACTCATTAAATCGCGCATTGAACCGAGAATGGATGATATAAAATCAACGTCGGGGATAAAAATATTAAACTGGAAGGTATGTGATAATATTGGGTACTGATGCAATGATACATCAGCAAACATGACGTTTATAATTGCTGAGTGCGAGTTCATTCTGAATTTTTAAATCCGGCCAATTCGCAATGGATTATCCTGGGAGAATTGTTAACACATCCGATGTATCCCATGAGTTTCGATAAATATTGAACATCGACTCGTTATGCACTGTCATTATCATCATTATCAGTTCAATATTTTCGTGTTTATAGATCGTTAAAAAAATTAAAAATCACCAGGTACGGGATACAATTATCTGCGGAATTAATCCGATAGCATGCCCTTGGGAGGAATGAGGGAAATAAAGTTGTATTGAAAAATAATGAGATTAGGGAGCTTTTTCGAAGATTTTATGCAATAAAGAAATTATTCCTGACTTTTACTTTGCATTCATTTTTATGATGTTTTATAAACTGTAAATTTTGGTTCAGTTAGTTCATGAAAATTAATATAAATCAGGTAAATTATAATACAATTCAGTAGCGAAGTGGTAAAACTGTTCGATTTATCTCCCAGTTGCGTTTTTGGGGAATATTTCCGAATCTAAGGGAGATAGCGAAATTTTTGTAATAACTTTTTTTTTAGAGCGAGTTCAGAGTGGCAAAAAAGGTTCGAACAAAAATCTTGATATCTGGCTTAGATTCCGAGATATTCATTGAAAACTGACCAATAGTCCAAATTGACTTGAACCGTTTTACCACTTCACTACTAAATTAAATTAAAATTTTCATAATTATTTTTGCATTTAAATTAGTGATACTGTACTTTACTCGTGAAATTTTAGTAAAAAGAAATTCCTTTATACGCATAACATAATTTCTACTAAAAATCCCGAAAAAATCCCCAATAAAACTAAAAGCATCGAGTATTTTACCTCCGCCAAACCCTTTCCCTCAGACGCAAGAGAATGACGTAAACAGCTCGTGCCACGTCTCAATCCTGCCCCGCGATCTCGCGAGTGGCTCCCTGACACACGTACTCCAGAAAGGATGCGTGAAGCCCAGCTGTATTGACGACTCTTGGCACCGTACGAAGTCAGATATGGATAGGCCGATAAGTTGCAGTGGGTAACCCCATTGACTTGCAAATCGCTCGATGAAGAAAAGAGTAAAAGCAAAAAAGTTAAAGGAGGAAAACCCGGGAGAACAAAGTATGCCCTCGTGAAACACAGTCCTGGCTCGATAAATAAAGTGCATTGACTCGTGTTTCGAATAATCGAGTGGAATATTCAGACGGAATTTCCAATATTGTAACTGAAAAATGCATGAGGTAGAAATTAAGTCGCTAAAAAGTTTCTATTGCTGTCGGTTGCGGGTAGTCCCGGCGAGTCTTAAACTCCACTTTCCGCCCTTTCCCTAATTCTTCCTTTGTGCTGGCCTTCCAGGCTTACGCAGGGGAGGCTTAATTGTTCCGGGGCCATTTTTCCACCGGCTGAAAAAACAAAAGGGGAAAATACTCTGGTTAATAACGCGATTTGTATTCCCCAATTAGAGGATTGGGAAATTTCAGCGAGGGGAGAGGTACCGGAAAAAAAGTGTCTCGGAGAAAATTAGTTGGAGTACCGAGCATAAACGACGTAACAACCGTCCCCAGACGTCGAAAGAAAAACAAAATCTATCTGTTTAATTTAACGTTTTTTTCCCGAAGGTCGAGGGATGTCGCGGGAGCTCAGTGTAAAAAATAGTGCCTCCGACGTCTTAATTCAAGACATTAGACACATTTTTGTCTCAAGTTCTGAATTTATTGCGAGGGTCGAAAGGGAGGTGAGGGTGGGAGACCATTGCTAGATCAGAAGAGCCTAAAAACCGTGAATATTACTCTACAATGAGAGAAAAACAAACACGTGGTCAAACAAGTCTTGTTTGTGCCAAAAAAATCGCTAGTTGAAAATTGCCAAAAAAGAATTTGTTTAATTTGAATTGGAAAGTCTCAAAGATGAATAATTGTTCTGCTTTCGACAGCAACGAAATATTTGGCTCAAGAGGCGGATAATTCACACCAGACGGTGCCTTTTCAGGATGAAAATATCTCATACAGAGGAAAATTTATCAACAAATATTTAATCCCTGAGTTACAAGATTGCTATCATATCATTATTATTGTTTCATTTAAGGGCTCATTTGTTGTCTGTGATTATTTGACAGCCGAAACGAAAAACTACTATCCCTTTCGCATAAAACAAAGATTTTTCGGGAGCAAAATACGTATGGGATTATCAAATAACGAAGGAGTAATGCTAGAAATGACATTTCTTGCGTGTACAGAGAATGCAATTTTTTTTGAACTACTAAATCTATTTTTGCGACAAAAATTTTTCATTACGGCGCACTCTCTGCATGTTTGGCACAAAAAAATCCTTTTTTGATAATTTTCGAAAAACTATTTTCTTGGCACACGTAAGACTTGTNCGTAAGATTTGTTTGAGAACTTTGTCGTTTTTCTCTCAGTGTACCGATATTTTTAACTTAACCAGAATTACTAGTAGTCCACTAAGAAGGAATGAAGGAAGCATCTGGAAAAAATGAGGCATAAAAATTAATTAAATTTGTGGGACGCAAATCCCTTAATTTCAGAAACTCGTTTTTTTGCTGCAGTTTTCCCCTTTAATTCGAGGTTTTTTCCAGAAGATTGATTCACCCGACGACCGCGTCGAGGTATTTCGCAGGAGACCCAGCAGTTCAAGTCATTTGAAAGAAAAGAGAGTTAACAAAGCTCCGGAAAAATGTTGGAAAATTGTTAATTCGAGAGTAGCCACAAGCGGACGAGAGCACAATCCACGGGGGAACGATTTCTCTGTCTGGGCAAGATGCCTGCGTTGGGATAGACGATGGCAGTTAACGGCGGGGAAACGAGCGTGCTGGGATATATACGCGTTACTCAGCGGACTATGCACTCGCGCGCACTTTCGGGAGAGGCACGCGATTTGCATTTTCCAGTCGTGGTGTACGGCTACCATTGGGTTTTGGAATTTACGGTTGCTACCGGTGTGGGCCTAGGCGTCACAATCAAATATGTAAATTGGGCCGATATTTGTCGGGTACAGAATGGAGCAGCGATACCCCTTGGGTGTTGCTTTTCGACGTGTCCCAAAAGCCCATTTGCTTGGACTATAAGTTTGCATTTGGATAAATGACGCATTTTAATCGAATTAAACTCCTCCGATTTTCAAAAATTCTGGGTTTATCACACTGATAGAAAAACGACAAAGTTCTCAAACAAGTCTTACTTGTGCCAAAAAAATAGTTTTTTGAAAATTATCAAAAAATGATTTTTTTGTGCCAAACATGCAGAGAGTGCGCTGGAAAAAAAATTTTTGTCGCAAAAATAGATTTAGTAGTTAAAAAAAAATTGTATTCTCTGTACACGCAAGAAATGGCATTTGTAGCACTACTCCTTCGTTATTCGATACTCCCATACGTATTTTGCTCCTGAAAAATCTTTGTTTTATGCGGAACAAGGGATATTAGTTTTTCGTTTCGGCTGTCAAATAATCACAGACAACAAATGAAACCTTAAATGAAACAATAATAATGATATGATAGCAATCTTGTAACTCAGGGATTAAATATTTGTTGATAAATTTTCCTCTGTATGAGATATTTTCATCCTGAAAAGGCACCGTCTGGTGTGAATTATTCGCCTCTCGAGCCACATATTTCGTTGCTGTCGAAAGCAGAACAATTATTCATGTTTGAGACTTTCAAATTCGAACCAAACAAATTCTTTTTTGGCAATTTTCAACTAGCGATTTTGTTGGCCCAAACAAGACTTGTTTGACAACGTGTTTGTGTTTCCCTCAGTGTAGGGTAAACTGCCCAGTAGATGGATGTTTTTTAGCAATTAAAAAAAAATCTATCGAAAAAAAATCGCCTTTCAGGGTTAGGAATTACAACAATTGGCGAAAATTCAAAGCAACAATTCACATTTCAGCATTTTTTTGTGTAAATTCCTATCCAAAAGTCCATCTACTGGGTAGTTAACCCTACATATTAATAAATTTAATTCTTCGCCATCCAAAAAATCATTTGATATCAATAAAAACGAAACTAAAAACTCCGTTTAAATTCATTCAATTCAAATAAAGTTTATTCACCTCAACTTAAACATAAAATAAAAAAGATACCCTTCGTTCAATCGAATCGAACGGGAAAAAAATCCATAAATCATTTTTGTTTCACGTCCACTCCTCACCGAGCCCCGACATTTCTGTAACGCCATCCCGCTGTTCCCCGAATGTTAATCACTCTCAGGTTCCCTGAAAGACAAATTATTCATTAATTCATCCTCCAAGTGGCTTTTGTCCCCAGCCCGAGGAAAAAATGATTCAAAAACTGTAGCAAAGAGCGAATGACAGTAAAAAGAAACACGTGAGAGTAAAAAGTTGGCGTAGGCTGCTGGCTGCCATGATTAGCTAAAATTAACAGCTGTTATACCCATACGGAAGTCTCGAGTAAGCACCTAAGGCACTCAAACAGCTTGTTTTCAATTACGGCTAATCGCTTCTGGATCCCAAGGAGGCTCGTAAAATCTGATATGCCAGTTGGAGAATCGAGTTAATACACCGGGACGTGGTGAAATAAATATGTACAATTCTGAAAATAGTATTTCCATTTTAACGATCTCAGCCGAGTTGTCACACATAGTCCAATCACTGGGGATTAATGGAGTAACACTCGGCCTCACTTCTTCCCCAGGAAAGTGAGCTTTTAAAGCTATAATCACTCGTCATTGGCTCCGCACCCGGATGCCACGCTGACCTAAAAATAAACCATCGAATCGATAAAATAGACATTGTAAGGACTAGTGTCTTCGCGGCTTGATTTGAGACAGACAAAAATGCGCACTGATAGAATGATTCGTTTATTCCAAACGAGATTCGTTAACTATTAATGAATGGTAGAGTTGAATATGACCAAATGAATATTTGTTAATAGTTAACGAATGGTTCACTTGAATGGCAAAAGTCAAGTCAAACAGGGCTCCTCAAATATACATTCGTTAACTATTAACGAATGAACATTTGGTCGGACTGAATAGACCCTAACCTCCAACCAAAATCCATTCGTTAACAATAACTAATCCTTTCTATCAGGGTGTCTAGACGGTTAACTTGAAATTTTGTAATTGAAATTTCAAGTGTCTTATAGTAAGACGTTCTTTGCGTCTACAACAGGACGTTTGATTGACACGAGATTTTCAGTCATTTATGAAGCAGTACGACAGGGCATTAACCACATTAAGATGGGGAATCATAAGACTTTTCAAGTTCTGAATTTATGATAAGGGTAAGAGATGTCGAATGAAGTTAAACGGGGTATCGTTGCGGGATCAGAAGGGCGTGAAACGCGTGAATATTACACGGAGAGAACAATTCGATAAAAATTACCCGAAAAAACGTGAGAATTACGTTTCGAAACGTAATCCGCGAGCGAAAGGAAATTCGATAAAATAAAGGGTAAGTTGGAACTGAAATTGTACGAATCGCCACGTAAATTCTACGATTTGTTCCGTGAAAATTAACCACAAGTCTGATGACTCACCGCTGTGGGGACAACAAGTCGTTCCGTAATTTTTCCCCAACGATTGAGAAATTTTACGGAACGAAACGTGGAAATAACTCACAAGCTTCATAAAAATTGTTGAACGTTCAAGAATTTTTTATTTTGGAGGCACAATAAGTCGGCAAGTTTCTGTAAGATTTTGCTTCTTCGGGAAAAATTACGTGACAATTTCGTACTTTGTTCGGTGATGAACCTGAAAATTCACTGAACGTTTCAGATTTCTTCTCTTCTATTCCTATAAAAATTGCCGGAAAACGTTTCCCTATTGCGAATTACGTGAATTGTTTCGTAATTTTTACTGAATATTTCTCTCCGTGTGAGGAGAAATACTTTTATTTCCAGCAACATGGTTGACCACTGAGAAACAATGAATGAAGTATTTGGAAAGAGATCTGAGACATCACAAGATTGAAACAAAAAATCCTGGAATAAGAGACCTACAATGCCCGGAATGTCTTAATGTTCTAATTTCAAAATGAAAAGTGCTTTCAACATTATATTCACACGTCATTGCCATCCGGATGCGACGCTGGGCGTAAAAATAAAGTATCCGGTTCGATAAAATACGGGGGAGAATCCACTCACTTTAATTCCAAACCTGGAAGGAGGTCAATTCCGTTATAAAAGCCAACCTTAAAATAAATGACAGCCCCAGCACATTGAGAGAATGAAAAAGATTGCTCTGTATATAGATTGTGTCGCGCAGAGTATAGAGGTGGTTACACCGCAGTTATTGAAAATTTGATTTACCCGTTTGGCGAATATAATGGCGTCGCGAGCTCCATAAATTGATGTCCCTGTGCACCGAATAAACGTGCCTGAGAAAAATGTCGGGGAAAAACCAGGTCGATGGGAACCGGATTTCCAACTCCCCTGAAACAGAAAGACTTTTCCTCTGGGTCACATTCGCCAATTGCTTTAAATTCTTCGATTCGTCGCGGGAAAAAGAATGTGGATTTACTCGCTCTATTTCTTGGGCTCCCCGAGTAGTTCCATAAATTTTTCAAAAAATACACAGAATCGCATGGATGACGTCGTCTGATATGGAAGTCAAATCCTTAGATTCGGGGGGAATATGAATTTATGATCAGATTGATAAAACTTTTGGTTGATATGTCCCTCTCAATATTGGATTTCACATCGATTATGTATGACTCTTGCTCCAAATTCCCATTTTATCTGCAGAAAAAATATGTGATTGATCAAAAGTTAAAGTTTTTTAGAATCCATATTGGGGTATTGAGGGTCTAAAATATGCGATGGGATATTAACAAGTCGAGAGGTGAAAAATTCACCCCAATTAAATTTATTTATAAACCAAGGGTCACGAGAGTCAGATTTTCATCTTCACTGTTAGCAATTTTCGTCTGAATTTTCCGTGTCAAATTCCGGTAATTTTTATCGTGTTTAATTTCCACCGAAATTTCAGGAAATCTTGTCGTTGAAAAATCAAATATTCCATTGATTTCCAAAATTACGAAAAATCAGGAAAAATTGAAAAATCTTGTTATTTTGTTTCTGAATCTTCGTGTTCAGCTCATTTCCACTGAAAGCTCATGAATTTTCTTCAATTCTACCTAAAACTTGAAATTTCCGAACCATTTCTTCCCTAAATCAGATTCAATGTCCCTCTCACGAGAATTACTATTATATTTTCCATGAAATTTCGAAAAATTTCCAACAGTATTGTTTATTTCTTAAAAATCTAACTATTTTTTCTTGCTTTCAAGGGTTCGAATAAAACGTGTCGAAAAAAATTCCTGTGATGTTAAAACATTACATAAACCACAGAAACATTTTCCCCTTCACTCAAACAAAATAACATAGTTGAAAATGAAAAAAATTCAGTGCCGAATAAAAAACATTCATTATTTGACGAATGATGCAGACGCATATTTAGATTTCCTATCGATTCACGCCGTGATTTGTGCTTTTTCGCGGAAATATGCATGACCCTCGCTCCAAATACCTCCTTTATCCAAGCTGAGAAGAGGGCGGTGGCTTCCTCCCCACGTAACTGAGAAAGCCCGTCAAGTACTAGGGAAAGCCCGAAGAGGTGAGGGGGAGGGCAAGAACGGACGGAGCATCGGAAGCACTTTAGCCACGTAGAAGGCCCAAGATTAATGTGCTTCTTGGATGCTGCGGCTACCGCGAGTGGCTTCAGCTCGAACGCGGAAGAGCTATTAGCTTTTCGCCTGCCTCTCACTCAGTCGAGGAGTACAGAGCTCCAATAAACCGCCTTGATACAAAATGAGAAACAAAAATCTGTTCACAAACATTTCACTCGAAAATTCAAGCTCGGAGGCTTTTAGGCCACATCCGCAGATTCAACTTTCACGCAGAGACAAAAATACAGGAGAATTACAGCGATAATAATAGGAATTTTCAGAGAGTGACGTTGAAGCCAATTTAGGGGAAAAAAACATAAAATTTCAAAGTTTACGAAAATTTTTGTGAAATTTCAACTTCTGAGCTGCAGGGACTCGAGAATTCTCCAACTCACTTAAATTCTTTAACAAAATATGAACATTCAGTATTAAATTTCGCTGAATTTTCAACAGTTGAATTTTTACATTGAATCCAGTTTAGGGGAAAAACATAAAATTTCAAGTTTTATGGAAAATTTTGTGAAATTTCAACTTTTGAGCTGTAGGGACTCGAGAATTCCCCAACTTATTTAAATTCTTTAACAAAATATGAACATTCAGTATTAAATTTCGCTGAATTTTCAACAGTTGAATTTTTACATTGAATCCAATTTGGGGGAAAAAACAAAATTTTTTATTTTACGGAAAATTTAATGAAATTTCAATTTAAGGACTGTAGGTATTTGAGAATGCCCCAGGGTTCTTAAATTCTTTAACAAAATATGCATAATCAGTATCAAATTCCGCTGAATTTTCAACAGTTGCATTTTTATATTAAATCCAATTTAGGGGAAAAAAACATAAAATTTCAAATTTTACGGAAAATTTAGTGAAATTTCAACTTCCGAGCTGCAGGGATTCGAGCATTCCCCAACTTACTTAAATTCTTTAACAAAATACCAACATTCAGTACCAAATTTCGCTGATTTTTCAACCCCTTGGAACTTTAAGAATAAATTTATAGAAATTTTGCATTTTTAATAACGAAATTTCTTGAAATTTCAGTGGAACTCCAATGTTTTTCTCCATACATATTCCCCATCATCAATTTCGCAACCCACATATGCAAATGATGCATTATTTATCGATTGTCTCTCGATAGCGCGCGAGTGACGTCACAAGGGGGTGTGCATGATTGTCCCGCGCCGGTATTACCTTTGATGAAAATCAAATGATGGGGCGGGTCTGGGCCGTGAGAGGGTATGAATAGCCGATGAAAAGAAGTCGGAATAATGGCGTGACAGTGCGGAGTCACGTGCCGCAACTTGGTGTTCAAGCACTCACGATTATGAGATATGGACACGGGTATCCTCCGAGTCTTGATCGATTAAAATTACTTCTCACCCAGTGGGAAGTTGTCCATTATCATGACAATGTGCCCTCATGTGTGACAATGATTGAGTGGTTTTTTTGGGATCAATGTGGATTGCTTGTCTTCTCACAGTTGGAAAAAAATCCTTGATTCAAATAACGTTCAAGTACTTCACAGAAAAAACGAAATGAATAAAATTATCAACTTCAACTCGACATTTCCGATTTTTTCAACTTAAACCGCTGATTTATCTGAAGGAGCTTTTCATCAATCATTTTTTTTAATTGAAGAACTCTATTAATTTCAATCAAAAGCCTTGTGTTAACATTAATTAATAATTATCTATTTGTTGTGAAAATAAAAAAATCGAATTTATCAAACTTCATATACTCATGGATCTTTTATAAATATTGATAATGACTTAAAGAGAATTAACAGAATGAAGAGTGAAACATCAACGAATAATTTTTAATCTTCGATTAATTCTTTTTTTTTTACTTTTTAAAATGATCTGATTAAAATCTGTAATTGTTGAAAAATGAGGGGAGTGTTATGAATTGGTTTCCTAGAGAATTGAAAAAATTTCTTGAATACTTCCGAAAATTTCAGTTTTCCAGATAATCGTAGGTCTTCAAAGATTTTTCTCAACTACTTGGGAAACCGAAGAATTTTCATGAATTTTGTAGAGTTTAAAATTTATGTGTGAAAATCTGAGAAGCAAGAATTGATCATTTTTGCGTATGATAAATATAAAAAAAAATTAAATTTGGGAAGTGAAGAATAATTTGTGCGTTAAAAAAATTTAGAAATACTATTTTTTTTTTCTCATGATCATCACTTAGGCAATTTAGTTATATTTTGATATGAAGATAAACTTCATTCATGAAAAAATGACAAATATGACGCAGAAAAATTTTTTGCCATTCGAAGAATTTAAAAAAAAACCGACGATTTTTTTCAGCGACTACTTCACGAATTGAGGATTAGCGGTCAGGCACTTTCGAAATATTTCCATAGGAAACAAATACGTAAATAAGAATTATTACTGCAAATTTCTTCCGCAACGAGATACAATATTTATCGTGCAATAAATAAATTATTTTTCGTATAGTAAATAAAATCGACGAATGTCTCTTGTGATGGATATCAACTCTACATTTCCGATCACCATCTCCAAAAGAATATTTGCTCTACATTTGGCTGGGCTCTCCAACTCTTTTATCCACGAAAATTGAAGAATAGCACGGAGATGGAGCCTCCGGGTATACGAGAAACACACAGCAGTCCTGAACCATCCGGGGATGCCCTCGAATGGTGAATGCAAACATTTTGATCTGAATATTTCCGGCAAAATTCCATCCTTCCTTGAAATAATTGCAGACAAATTATCCGTTTTACTCTCTTTTCGTTAATAACTCGACAGTTGTAAACTTCCTCTCGTGCTGCGCAGCAATTTCCAACTTCGCTCATGCAATTGCAGAAGAAAAGAAAAAAGCTCAAACAAGACATCACAAAATGTAAGAAGTAACGACACCTGAGCAGACGCGATCAACAATGCCGTGAGTTTTAATGGGTCTCAACAAAAAGCCAATGTTTAATGGGAAACTTTCAAATAAAGATAACTGAAGAATGAAAGCGCAACAAGAAGTCGCGAATACGAAACAAAGGAAAAAAAAGAATTAGTGAATTGTGAATTACGATGCAGACAGCTTCGTAATTCGCCGGGTAGTTTGGCCTAGCGAAAATACTAGGCGATTGGCTCGTAAAAACCTTTCGGGCATAACCAAGGGGTCCATTAAACCTCCGAGGAGGAACGCTGGTACGTCATGATGTCCAAATGCCGTTAAGTGGTTGACAGGCCAATAAACCTGGCATCGTAAAATTTTCTTTCTTGAACTTGCTAGTACAATTCACAATGATATATTCCCTGCAATTGACATTTCGATTACTATCTACGGTTGAAATATCATAATTTTAATGATTCTAAACCACGAGGGCATGAACGACGGTTGGAAATAGTAGTGATCGAGTATCGAATCACCAGTTTTTCAATCCAAATTGAATTAAATGTCACTTTCCTTAAAATTACTAGTCAATTGTCTATGAAATTCTAAATGTACGTGATAATTTCAACATTGTCCTAATTTTATTCGACTTTGGAAAGCGAAAACTGTAAATTTTAGGTCAATTATTCGATGAAAATGACTAAAAATCACGAGAATTTAGGTAAAATATATTCTTTAAGTTTCTATTAATTGACCATTCGAGTTAATTTGGCACTGAATGTTCATGCTTGAATTAAAAATTGAATTAAGTTACTTCTTGCTATCCAAAAATGTAATGATTTTCCCCTGAATCAAACTAAATTTCAATCTAAATTGAATGAAATGTCACTTTCCTTAAAATTACTAGTGAATTGTCTACGAAATTCCAAATGTACGCGAATTTCAACATTGTTCTAACTTTATTCGATATTGGAAAGCGAAAACTGTAAATTTTAGGTCAATTATTCGATGAAAATGACTAAAAATCACGACAATTTAGGTAAAATATATTCTTTAATTTTCTATTAATTGACCATTCGAGTTAATTTGGGACTGAATGTTCATGCTTGAATTAAAAATTTAATTAAGTTACTTCTTGCTATCCAAAAATGTAATGATTTTCCCCCTGAATCAAACTCAATGTCAGTTTCCTGACAATTACTACTCAATTTTCCCTAAAATATGACCATCCTGATAATTACGACAGTGATTTCAACATTCTGATAATTTAACTCGACGCAAAAACATTCAATAAAAATAAAATTCCAACACCGAGGGGAATCACTATCCTGAAGATGCTAATGAAAATTACCAGAACTGTTCATGGAAGTTACAAAACTAAAATATTCATCAACATCAAATAAGTCCAGCACATACCACGTGAAATCCCCGCATCCATCGGAATGTGGAGGGAAATAATTACAGTCACCGAGTGGCTTGCTAATTAAGATATTCAGTGAGCTCCAAAGCGGTCTGTTAACAGCTCCCAGTGCCGAGTAAATATTATCCCCGACAATTTCCTGACCCACTTTCTCCCATAATACAGCATCGAAACGCAATATGATTTTTCAAAGTGACGTCTGAAAACAAAACTCCATTAAACGCAGAAGAAAGTTCTTTATTAAGTTGAAAGAGAATAATGAAAAAAATCCCCCCGAACTGGGACATGGAGCGCGATTATTAATGGTTTTCGTTGACACAGAGAGCCAAGTTTCCCGGGCTATAAATATAAAAACAGCTTACTTCACAAGTTTCGGAAATAAAGAGCAGTTTATCTGGAATATTCCTCCAGTGGGCTGCTCCCCGCTGACAAATTATTGAAGGTCATATTGCTTATATACGTGTATATAATCTCAGTGACAAATGAACCGACGACGACAGCTATCGCACGGTGGGAATGACCGAGTCACACTAATGAGTTTCGGCTGTTTCCTTTTTACGGCCAGTGGAGGCTGTACGCTGCACGCAGAGACTCTTAATTTCCGCGGATTGTGCACAGCTCCATTCAACAAAATGTAACGAAGAATCATAACGGAGATTAATGACTCAGAGGCAAAGGAAAAAATCGCTTCCGCCTCTCTTGGTTCCATCTCTACTTGTGGGAATTCGGTAGAGGATACATGAGTTTTGTAACGTATAACACTCGGAATTAATATATATCGAATTAGATTTATCCACAGCGGTTCCCCGTCAAATGATCCCGCGACAAAATGATCCCCGAACAAAATGATCCTCGGACGACATCAAAAGTGACAATATACTCGTCTATTTAAATAATTAAAACATTTTAACAACACTATTCACCTATTAATAAATCAATTATAATATATAAATACTCCATAAATACATTAATTCCTGAGTCATCATTTTCATCACAAAATTGAACAATAATTTTCCACATAAATACATTAAACGCTATTAACAACACGACACTATTAACAGTCTAAGTCATCATTTTCTTCACAAAAATTTCAACAAACTTCAGATTCTCTTTTAATTCATGTTTAGTATGTTATATTGTTAGCTAAACCGCGCAGATAATTTCAATTCAATACATTTCAATTTATCGATTTTATTTAAAGGAAAATGGTGCAGTGTGGATGGGAAATATTCTCGTTACTACTATCGCTCATATCATATTATTGGGGATCATTTTGTTGCGGATCATTTTGCTCGGGATCATTTGACGCGATACCATCCACAGCAGAGGTAATTTTGGTTCACACTATGAGAGCTGGAACGAATACATTCAAATAATCTGAAATAAATATATAAGTAACTTCGCTACATTTTTTTTCATTTCTTTCATTCGGCGCGGATAATTTGGGACTGATTGCCTCGCGGGAAGTTTCATACGTGCATCCAATTGGAAAGATGTATTTGATCCATTATCGATCTCGTAAAAACGAGGCAAGACATACCCGATTGGTATCGGCATAAGCGAACGCGCGCGTCACATCGATACACAGTTGCGATACGAGAGAACGGGGAAAAGGATTTGCTACGTACGCCCGAGTTTAAGTCAGTAGGAGGACTCTTTTCAAGTTAGCGAGTACGCCTCAGGTCCATTGTAGTTTTTGCGCCTCGGTTTAATGGAGCGTGTTCCATATTGTTGTTGCACTGTAAAAAAAGTAATACATAAAATCTTATCGGATCTCCCATTGTGCCGGGAGTTGAGTTCGCAGATGTATCGAAACGGTCGCGCTTCATCGAGCCCCCAACCGGTGTGTGATTTTTCATGAAAATAAAGATCTAACTTCATCTCGGTAATTTATTGACAATTGTACTAGGGTGCTATTTCGTGGTTATCGGGGCTTTCAAAGCCGATGGAACAGTTCAATGATTGTGAGACACTCGAGTGTCTGATAACATCGGACAGTAAATAATCTTCGCTGACGGGAATTCCATGAGGGAAAAAAATCCTCAATTCGCAAAATCAAAGAAAAAATCACTTACTTTCATTTTACTTAAAAAATGCGGCTTTTTCTGTGATTTTTTTTTATAGAAAAATCTAGCAATTTTCTTGAAAGTTCTAGTAAGTTCTAGGACTTGTGTGCGCGTTTTTATCAGTAAAAATGATCAGTGGAAAATATTTCATAGGAAAAAATCAATAGAGATATTTTCTACAAAAATAAATTGAAAAAAAAACAGAAAATTCATATCGAGGGATTCTTGCAGAAAACATCTCAATAGAAAAAGTTGTATACATTGTTAAAAATTTTTGTCTGAATTTTCGGTGCCAAATTCCGGAAATTTTAATCGTTTTCAAATTCCACTGAAATTTTAGGAGATCTTGTCCTTGAAAATTCAGAATTTCGTGGAAAAATCAAACAGAACTGTAATTTTCTGTTCCATTTGTCCCTGAAAATGAATAGAAAACCAGAAAATTCTGGTAAATACATTCTTGAATTTTCAGATTTCACTGAAAATTCAATGCAATTTGACACCGAATATTCATATGAGATTGAAAATTCAAATAAATTAAAGAATTTTCGTCTGTATGCTGCTTAAAATTCTGGAATAATTGAAACCTGAAAAAAACCTAAAAAAAATTCACAAAAACTAAAAAAATGTCATCCATGCCAGCTACGAAAAACCATCAGCTTACCCATCATTAAATCCTGAAAGAACCTCCAGCCCCCAAGTGCGATCGAAAAATCCCCGATTGATCTCTAGACATCTCCAAGTACTCACCAAGTGAAAAGTATTCAGTCTCCGATAATGATATCGCTCGAGTGTCTCTCGAAAAATTACCGTTGCACTTTTCCACTCTGCCAGGCAATATTCAGGGATTCCTGAATCCGCTTGTTCGTTTTATTTCCCCCGTATAGATATGCCGAGAGTTGCAAGTCGTCTGCCTCTAGGTATGCAATAAATTCGGGTCCCACGCGACCTTGCGATTTAAGCCGGCTTTACCTCTCCCTCCCCCCCCCCTCCTCACGGGGAATAGGAAACGTGAATCTGCCTCTTCACCACTATATATCGCCTCGTCCTTTTCTTCGGATTTGGCGGTGCTCCAGAGCCCTTCCCCCTCCCGCCCCAGCGATTCGTTCGTTATTGTCCGTAAAATGGGTCGACTATAATTGCACCCATAGCGCTATACACCAACAACTCGGGATCTCAATCTCACACTAGTGCCGGTATCCTCTCGTCTGTTTCCGCTTGTGCTTCCCCTTCAACCTTCCCCACCAATCACTAAGAGACTCTCGGATCTTTCTCCACAGCGAAACCTGATGATGATGCTTTCCCCACCCAGCGAGACTCTTCGGCCCAAGTGGAAATGGAGTGAGCACCACCAGCTAAATAACTTTTGCACCCACTATTGCGCTGAATTGAGAAAATTTTCTCCAGTAGTATCGCTTCCGGGGGGGGGGGGGAATTTCACCCGCATTTGATAACCGTTATTACCAATTATCCGGTAATTGAGATTTCAAATCGAATCTTTAATCTGATTGGATTTTCTTTCTGCTTCAGGTATGGGAACTATTTGTTCAGGGCTTATGGTTATTGATACTTATTGGTGAGTTCGTTCTGGGTTAATCCGTTCTAATGAAGGACTACTGCGAAATATTATTTTATTTCTAATTAATCGAGTCTTAGGGCGTGTTTTTTTATTTAAATCCTCAATGGAAAATATTCTATTGAAGTAATCAGCAGAATTCGATTTGTTTACGCTATTTATTTTACTGAGATATTTTCTAAATATTTTATTTGTTTTTTTTAATTCAGTAGCGAAGTGGTAAAGCGGTTTAAGTCGACTTATCTCCCAGTTGAGTTTTTGAGGAATATTTCCGAATCTAAGGGAGATGGCGAAATTTTCGTAACCACATTTGTTGTAGCACTCAGTCGGCTCTACGAAAAAGGTTATAACAACAATTTTGCTATCTCCCTTAGATTTCGAGATATTGACTTGTACACTGAGAGAAATTTCAATGGTAATTTCAACTACAAGGGAATTGTCAAAAAAATAATAGTTACAGTAACAATAAACATTGTAGATTCAACTATAACATTAAAGTGAAAATTCCATCATAATGTTGATGACACTATTTGACATAGTAAATCGAACGATGAATCCTAGTTTAATCTACAAAGTTTATTGTTACTGTAAATATAATTTCCTTGATGATTCCCTTGTAGTTAAAATTACCATTGAAATTTTTCTCAGTGTACCGTTTTACCATTTCGTTATTAAATTTAAAGAGAAGACTAGAAATTTCCATAAAAAATGTCTCAACAAAAAAAGTTGTTTAGACAGATGATATTCTACTAATTTTTTTCTTTGAAATTTTTTGTCAAAAAACTAATCATTTGAGTTAAATTGATCATTTCTAAATGTAATGCCCCCGACGGCAATTAATCACAGTACAGCCTCTCCACATCAGTGCGAATCGAAAGCGATTAGCCCAGGGTTTCCGATAAACAAATCGCCGGAACTTTCTTATCTAAATGCGCCCCCCGAAAAGCCCAGCCGCTGATTTTTACCCATCGATACAGTCACACATATCCAAAAAGATAAGAGAAATGCCGAGTCTTGCGCGTCGATTGGTAATGGCCGGGTCACGTGTCACGTATTAAAGTGAGATTACACTGGATTGACATCGCGATGTGTATCTGATCCTCTGAGCCCGGGATTCATTGTCTAAAGATCCTCAATCTCTTTATCTACCTGCGGGGACTTTTATGTATCCCACTGGTCCGGCACGAGAGAAAATAAAAATCGAACGTTTCAGGGGAGATAAGCCCGACGCTGCCAATTACGCTGTGAGACTCGGAGTGACGATGCACATCTCGTGCATTTTCGAGGTACAGCCCGATTAATCAGGGATAATTCCTGAATTAATCGACACTGAGATATACGGAGAGCATGAGAGATGATTCGAGGATATTTCTCAATTGTTTTCAATTCAGATTTTGAAGTTTTGCTATTTTATGATGCAATAGACTAAATAATTATTTAGACAGATGTTTTAGTTTATTTTATGAGAATTCATCTGTCCGTTCGTTCCTATAAATTATTATTCGCTCGTAATTTGGCATGAATTATCGACTATAAAACATTTTTTAATCATATTTAGTCATACTACATAGATTTCAAAAAATGAGTCGAATTTTTTAGTAGAGTAAAAAAGAAAATAAAGAGAAAAATTTTCAGATTGTTAATCGCAAATATTTAAAGTCGATGCGAAGACTTGGAAATAATAAATTTTAAATTGTATCGAATTGATTATTTCGCTGAATTATTTTGATTGTCAGTGGGATCATCTGGATTTTTATACTATTATAAAATTGTGATGACATAAAAACGTTTCAGTCGATTTCTTTACAGTGAAAACAATCATTCATACATGAAGAGAAATTTTTCAGGAAAATTATCCTACCGCTCTATAGAAGTGTATCATGAGCCATCGTTTCCTCATTTCTGTCCCGAAATTTAGTAAAAATTAATATATTATGTTCCAGTCCAGTGGGTGAATTTTACCCTACCGGTACAGTAATTTTTACAACGTAGAATAAAATTTCAGTAGTGAAGTGATAAACGGAAATAAGTCGACTCATCTCGCAGTTGAGTTTTTGAGGAATTATTTCCAAATCTAAGGGAGATAGCGAAATTTTCGTAATTACATTTGTTGTAGCACTCAATCGGCTCCACAAAAAAGGTTGTAACAAAAATTTTGCTATCTCCCTTAGATTCCGAGATATTGATTGAAACTCGTCGATAGTCAAAATTGACTTATCATATATTAATCATATATTAATTTCTACTAAATTTCGGGATAGAAATGAGGAAACGATGGCTCATGATACACTTTTACAGAACGGTAGGATAATTTGTACCAAAAATTTCTCTCCGCGCACGATCTTAAAGGCGGAAAAACACTAATTCACGCGATACTGCTCGCAATGCAATTTGGCTGAACGACAGGAGCCATCACTCCTCTCCGGTTGAGCATCCAGGGGTGTCCCTCGATGAGCACTATCCAATGAGAAATTCCAGATCCATCTTAAGGTCGAGGCTTTTCCGGCAACCCTCCCAATTCATCCAATCCCACTGAACCCTCATTTCGAGGCCAGTCTGAATGCTCGATTGAGAATAGTTGCAGATCCACGGACGTCTGGTATCTCCCGCTGGTCACATGCATCCTCCCCCCGCTCATCGCACAACTAATTATCTGGGCTCTCTCTCGCTCTCGGCAGTCGGTCTGTTAACCATCAAAGACCGAGTGGACAGCTCGGGGCTTCATGTCAATCCACCCAATCATAGCATCTCTCTGGATTCAGTCAAATGAGCTATTACGAAAGAGGGTTCTTCACAAAGAGTTGGGACGTTCAATTATCTCTGGGACGTAATGTTATTCGTCCACAATTACCCTGCATTTTTCCATTCTTTCATTCCATTTATTCTCATGCAAAAAATCTTTCTGATTATGTCAAAAAATCAATTTTACTGAATTCATTAAATCAGCTCAAATAATTCTATTTTCCCTTGAAACATTCTCCCGCGCCCATTAAATTCGCCAAAGAATTCCGCAAAAAGAGATGATGACAAAGTTGGAATAAAGAGCATCGTAAACGAGAAATCGTTAAACGTTAAAAAATCCCGAGGCTAGGTTCCATTAAATAGAAATCTTCTTACTCTTTGTTTGCTCGTTTCTCGCGCAAGTTACGTTACGCTGCAGTTGATAGTATCAGAAGGTAGGACCTGTGCCACAAGTACGACAATATAGTACAGATGCGCAGTCTACCGTCTAGATGCCTTTAATTAATCGTGAGCTTACTTTCCCTGGGAGCGCTATATACCAGTTTCTGGATGCATCCCTCTCCAACGACTCAGCGTACCGTTTCCCAAGTTCTTAAGTAGGATTAGCGCCAATAGTAAGGGAAAATCCATAGAAAATGAGCCCATGTTCGAAGTTTGCTCCTTTGCACTCTGGCAAACATCTCGATCTTTACCCTCTTGAAACTATGCCACGAGATGAATTGTTATGCAACTCTGTCGATCGTTAGATGCACGAATTCTGGAATAGTCTGTTCTTCGCTCTCGGTGCACTGGGGGGCACCGCCCTCCGCTGGCTTCACGAGGCTGACGCCAGGGGGGCCTTGCCCCCCTTTCCCAATATTTTTATGCTGCTACGCAACAATCAATTGAATTGAATGGAAATAGACAAGTTTCAAGAACATTTAAAAGACTCAGCGTCAACATTTCCGGAATAATACGATTTGGATCATTTATGTCTATATTTGTTTCATTTTTGATGTCGTGAGGCCTGACCAACCAAGGTGTCTTTGACTCATGTGAAAAAAACCAAAAATTGTTGTCTTATTGTTAAATTCTTTCCTTATGTTTCTTACATGTAATGTCGATTAACATTTGGGCGCGTTTCACATTTATATTCCCTTACAGGACAGCTCATTATTTCTTACTTCCAAATTCAATAAGTTTTTAATTATCATTCTTTCCTCTTTCAATTATCATTTATTTTCGGTTTTGAATTGGAAGTGCGATACGTCTCCCCACGTAACACTTGAAAATTAAAAAAAATATCCCTCTGCCGTTTTTAAATTAGCGATGATTAAAGGCAAATTGTTAAATGATTTTTCAATCATTTACAGTACATTTCTTACAAATTTTTACCTATAGTTTCTCCAAAATTTTATGAAATTGCAGTAAAACCTAGAATTTAATGTTCAGTAAAAATTACGGAACTCACAATTCGCTAACCGGTTAAGGAATCGACTCAGAAAATGTAAGTGACGATATCGTAATTTTTCACAGGAGATTCAGATAAAAATTACGGAACGCTCTGGAAAAATTCCGTGACAATTCCGTAAATAAATTCCCTACAACCACATTTCACTCCGGAATTACGGAAAAAATATGTAATTTTCATTGGATATTTCTCTCCGTGTATTTCTTCAAGCCTCCCTTATCAAAAAAATTGCGATATCGAATAAAAACTGACATACTGCAAAAAACATACTGCAATCCTCCTGATTGACATTAAAATTTTTTAAATTCAATTGAATTGGAATCTAAATACACGTGCAGCCATCTATCCATCCCCAGGGTTTTTTTCCGAAGCCCCGATAGGCCACTGTTGAATAGTACGCCAAGTAGACTCATGGCGAGAGAAACCCTCCCGGCATTTGCATTGAATGCTCTTACCCACAGGGCTCTCTCCAATAGATACCCCGGCTGCACCCGGTACCTTGTACCATTGTGTTTATTTATGGACTTTAATTATATCAAATATGGTGTGGGATAGTACGCGTGTCTTGTATAATGGCCCAATGTGTACACGGCGGAGGGTTTATATGAGGCAACATTTAGCCCCGGCAATGCCTTACCTCATACCGTAACCTGTCTTCGAGTGATGACACTAACATGGACACGAGCATAAACCCAAACTCCGACAATGAATTGTCCAGGGTAATGACGATTTTTAACATTTCACGGGACAAATTACAATGTCCGGGTGACTGCGGAGGACGAGAGGAGCTCGGAACTCAGCCGAGTGCGACTTTTATTCCCATTGCAACGAGAATGTCCGTAAATGGATGCTGGCTACTCCAATACCTTTATCTCGATGTATATCGTTACCTTTCCCTTTCTCATTGTATACTATGGTAACCGAGGACTCCTTGTGGATTCTTTGTCGCTTGTACAGCGCAAATGCAAAGGTTGGTGTTAAATCCCTTCCTTTTGTCGTACAGGGTATTTTCGTACCTAGAAGACAATACACAATGCTGTGTCTTTTCCTTGGCAACACGTTAGATCGAATCATTGGGGGGTTTTTATTCACATCGGCTAACCGCGTGCAGCATTCCTGAATAGATATTCTTGGATGGAAAAATCAGCGGGTGCGTGGACGGAAAAAGCAACGAGAAATTTGAGGAAACAGATACTTTTTTCGATTTTTAATGGATTTTTAGGTGGAATTTGAAATTCTTGGATTGTTGAATAGGGAATTCCAGATTTCACAGAGAATTTTAGTCAATTCCAAATTTTTTAGCACACGGAGAGAAATGTTCAGGACAAATTGCGGAACTCACAAAAAAAAGAAATTCCGTGACAGTTCCGTAAAATTTCCTACAACCACATTTAACTTCGGAATTACGGAAAAGATACGTCATTTTTATTGAATATTTCTCTCCGTGCAAATTTTCCAACAGGAAGACGAAAATTTTCTAATCTATTTGAATTTTTAATCAAAATATTCATATTTAGGCCCAGATTATGCTATATTTACCTGAATTTTTCCTACTTTTATTAATGTTCCCGGAATAATTCAATTAAAATTGGCAATTTCCATTGATTTTTAATAAAATTAAAAATTTTCAAACACAAAATTCCTTGTAATTCCCGTGGAAATCTGAATGTCAGCTAAAAATTCTCAACACCCTATTAAAAAAAAGCTTAATCATGCAGAAAAAAATCCTAGTTTTCACTCAAAATCTCAATAAATAAAAAATAAAAATATGAAAGCAAAAATTGAGATTAATCATGAGAATCCTAACGAGCACATTCTCAAGGAGTCTGGCACATGATACTGAATAAAAGAAAAGGCAGAAGCCTGCGGGGCACAAGCCCTTTCGCCTCCCGAAGAAAGTTGAATAATCCAAACGCCAGGACGAAACGAGTATGTGCGTGACCCTGCACTCAGTGAATCTGAGATTATGCTCTTTGGTGATGCTCACTGAAGAATACCCCCATTGTTTGAGCTGCATGGAGCCTCCACGATTGTTAACTGGGTCCTTCAATAGTAAAAACGAGATAGGGTATGTTCGTCGCCTCGAGATGTCCTCCCACTATTGAGCTGTTTTCTCATTTTTTTTTGTTTCATAACCCTTTGAAACTCTCGTGCCAACCCTTCTGCAAACGTTTCACGTTCAACCTGACGTGTGACACTGCTCCCCACTGCACCCATTCCATTCCATTCCATTCCAAAAACACCCTTTCCCCTTTCGGTACATGTCTGCAAGTGTCTAGCACTCATTAGTTTGTCCAGGGGGAGAATAAAAAAAAGGAAAAAAGAACCCTTCAATTCTTTCGCTCCAAATTCACATACAAGTTGTTAATTGGAGGAAGGCTGTGATTTAAATCTTCAGGATGTTAGAAATTTCGTCAAATTCAAGTGATAATTGCACTCGAATTTTCAATTTTGTGTCCTTGAAATCAGTGTAAACATTAATCGTAAAATTTGCTTCTAAATTGAATAAAATCAAAACTTTTCTGTAATGCGATGATTCATAGAATGACACTCGAATTTTTTGAATTCACTGCATCAAATCAAGTCGACTAGTTCCACTGAAATTTCCAGCAATTTCATAATTGAAAATTCCCAATTTGATTAAAAAATCAATGGGAACTGGAATTCAGTTTTGTTATCCTACGAAAATTGATAGGAATCTTTCCTTCCAGAATTATTCGAGCATTAAGTTCAACATCAGTATCAATATTAAGTCTGAATTAAGTCATTGTATCAAATCAAGTCGACTAGTTCCACTGAAATTTCCAGCAATTCCATAATTGAAAATTCACTAGAATTCAGTTTTGTTATCCTACGAAAATTGATAGGAATCTTTCATTCCAGAATTATTCGAGCATTGAGTTCAACATCAGTATCAATATTAAGTCTGAATTAAGTCATTGCATCAAATCACGTCGACTAGTTTCACTGAAATTTCCCGGAATTTCATAATTAAAAATTCCCAATTTGATTAAAAAATCAATGGGAACTGGAATTCAGTTTTGTTATCCTACGAAAATTGATAGGAATCTTTCATTCCAGAATTATTCGAGCATTGAGTTCAACATCAGTATCAATATTAAGTCTGAATGCTTCGAGAACTCAACCGAGACTCGACCCAAAATCAAAATTATTGAAATCGTTCCTTTTGAACTGTCAGTCTCAATCCATATCTCCAAGGATAATTCGATTCTGAATTCCTGAAATTGTAGGCAGTTTCCATCTGAGACATTGTGAGTTTAATGCCAGCTGACTTTTCCCTGTGGGTCAATGTACCACCGATAGATTCTGTCCCTTCAGACTTGACACATGTGTACTATTTCTGGTGGGCAATGGCAACCAGCTGTCAGAGACCTCCATGTCAACGCCAAGACACTCGACATCACTTGAAAAAGCAAAAATACGACCTCCATCTCCACCTTGAAGTGCACTCGGATGAATAGCCAAACCCGTAGGTTCCACCCTCATCTCCATCATCCCTGTGAGTCATCGTGGCTCCGTGTGACCCGTGCTGTTGCTTAATCATCGTTAACACCCGCTGGCCACTGGGGGGAAGGGGAAATGCTGGAGAATGGGCGTCTGGTACCAAAGGCCCCTGTGTTTTAACACCTAGCGTTGTACCAACAGAACATCTCTGAGGACTGGAATTGCTCTTACAATTTATTTTCCGCGTCGCTTCCAAGAACCCGGAAGACTACACCACCACCATCCCCCATTTGATCTCTGTGCGCTACGTGACCGTTCAAAGAAAGAGTTTAATTAGACTTCCATCCCTATTTCACACGCTCTAAATAAGTCTCGGGTCTGTTTTCCAACTCCATTCGCCTGGAAAAATTTATGTTAGTCGGTACGTACACCCTTCACGATGAGAACCTTGGAAATATCTGGGTTTTAATTGAATACCTTGAATGCATGGAGTACGAAATCAAAATTTTTTTTGTTTATTCCGCAATGGGAGACGTTATTGCAAAATTATTCTTAAAAGTTGAAGAACAAATTCTTGAAATTTCTACACGTATTCTTCATAAATAAAAATTGAATTTAATCTAAATTGAAATTTCACGAACAGCTTAACAGTACTTTTGGGGAAAAAATACTGAAATTTTAAAATAGACTAAAAATTAAATGGAATTGCAAATTTGCCAGCTGGAATTCTCAATTTAATTGTGAAAATTGAACTTCATCTTCACAATATCTCCAATTTTATGTAATGGTTCAATTGTCCTTCGAATGTCCCGCGTCAATTGATCTGGACGAGTGAAAGAATTTAATTTCTCCAAATGTGGCGCTCGTGATGTGATTGTATTTGGAAGCATTGAGCAAATGATATTTATTTATCGATTCACATAACAGTTTCTCCCGTTGAGATTTAAGGAACATAAATTTTTATATTGAAATTGCGTAATATTAAAAATACAAAATAATAATTTATTTGGGACAAAAGTATCAAAAACGAGCTAGAATATTGTGACCTCCTCATAGGGAATATTCAAATAAATAATTAAGGTAAATTATATAATGTTCAATTCATCCCATTTCACGAAATAAAATATTAGTTACCCAAATAAACACATAAATTATTACATTTATAAACGTCCAAGAGAAAGTGTGTCCAATTTCAAGAATTAAAACTCGCATTATCCCCGCTGGAACTATCAATTGAGACTGACAGTTAAAAAAGACGGAATTCTAAAACTTTAATCTTGGATGGAGCTCCCGAAGCACTTAGACTTAATATTAATATTCATGTTGAATTCAATGCTCGAATAATCTTCGTAAGTTCGGAGTACAAAGTTCTCAGTTATTCAATACTCGAGACCCCGCATTTTTAGCATTTCCCTTAGACTGAGATCAATTAATGCGGCGGAGTACAGCATCAAAAGAAAACTTGAATTGGAGTTTTGGAGTGAAAAATGGGATAAAACTCCCCGCAGAAGCGGACCATATCCTTTTTCCCTGACTTTCTCAGCGCGATTGAGACAATACTCTCCCGTCGAAAGCTCCAATTCCCCGAAAATAGCACAATGTCTCAATTACAATCCGCAGAAACTGATAGATGTGATTTGATTGCGCCCCAGCTTATCCGTTCATCTACCCCACCTCTCCAGTACGATTATCCGCGTATCGAATTATTCCACAATGGAGAGTACCGAGAGAAATTATTTCTTCACGCACGCAATCGCTTGCACAATGTCCAACACACGTGAGCTGATACCTGCAGCGGAAGCAAACACAACTAGTGTTATTGCTACTCGACAAAAAGCAAACTAAAATCGTGTTTGACCATTGGAATCGGTAAGCGATACAGATAAACCGTTCCCAGATATTTATGACATGTCTCGCATTCTCATTCTGCCCACATGTTCGTAATACAACTTTATTCACTAAAAATACAAGAAAAAAGAAAATAATCAACCTCGTTTGTTACTCGACATAAAAATGGGGTTAAAAAAGACGCATAACGACATTTGAGGCAAGAACCTCATTCGTCTCACGCAAGACCGAAGGTGGAAACTGCACCTACAGGTATAATTCTCCACCCCTGAAAATGAAGAGAAAAAAGTTGGAGTAAGAAAAAGTGCGAAGATGAGGAGAGCAAAAAAGAGCCGAAAGAAATGAAAAAAATGCGGCAATAAAGTCTCGCGGGTCAGGTAGTGCATAAAAAAGGTGCACGCTTCGTCACTGGAGGATAATCTCGTTTTACGAGGGTGCTAATCCTCGCCCCCTCCCCCCGCATATGCCTAGCATCGTTTTAATTAGCCCGATGTTTAGGCCGACGTCAGCGGCACGTTATGACCACGAGAAATATGTATATCGAACGCCTCCACACGCTATCAAGCTACCCCATTCGTCTTGGCTAATGGCGCTTTTCCGTATTAATAATTCAGGGTAAAAAGGGGGTTTTTGTTTTTAACCGAAAGATATGATTTGAGGAACTAATGGTTGTAGCGTACATTGTCTTTGGGACGAAGAATTAATTTTGATGCTGAAATATGTGATGTACTGTTGAAAATTTTATTACGGTGAGTAAATATTTTTTTTAAGAAAGTGAAACGTTTTCTCTCTGTGTAATGAAAAAATGAGGAGGTTTGAAAATTCAGATGTCCCTGATTCTGACCCTTCTGAAATGAATTATCATCTCTATTGGTTCATATGGGGGTTGAATTCTATGGGAGTGAAATTTTCGAAAAATAATATCCGTTAATAAAAAATCCGTTGTGAAGATTTTTGAAGCCAATCTATTCGGCGTATTGTGTCATTAGATTTTTTATAAATGATGATAGCATACTTTAACGATATTACGGAAATATTTTATTATATTCTATACTATATTATATTATAATACATTGTATAATGTATTTTATATTAGTTTATGATTTAATTTTTTCTGTTATGTACATTAAATTTGATAATACATATAATACTCTATTATATATTATATTATACATAATATATATAATATAGTATAGTACAGAATATAATATAATATAGTATTATCGTAATATCTTTAATGTGTGCTATGATCATTTATAAAAAATCTAATGACACAATACGCCGAGTAGATTGGCTTCAAATAACGTCACACTGGATGTATTATATATTTTGAAAAATAATAATAAGAGTATACTTCACACTATTCTATACAAATAAATGAAAAAAATGAACGGTCCGGTCGCACGACAAAAGGCGTTGGTTGAGGCCTTCTGCAAATAATAAAAATCCCAATTTTTTGAAGGAGGTAAATCCCTCTATCAATTTTTTTCTAAATAATACGAACACCTCAAAATACCCAAGAACACTGGGGGAGGGGGGGAAGCCCCCGTATCATTGCAATAAATACACGCATTTATAAATCAGTAACGAAATGGTCAAACGGTTTAAGTCGATTTTGGCTATTAGCCAGTTTTCAATGAATATCTCGAGATCTAAGGGAGATAGCAAAATTTTTCGCACAACCGTTTCAGTAGCACTCAATTCGCTCTACAAAAAAGGTTATCATGAGAATTTTGCTATCTTCCTTAAATTCGGAAATATTTCTGGAAAACTCAACTAAATTGACTTAAACCGTTTGACCACTTCGCTACTAAAATGTCAATTAAAAATATTTCCGAAACGAACCCAAAAATTTACACCAATTTCCTTTTACACACGTTACTTAACATAAATGGGTCATTTCTATGGGTGCAGTTTCGTGTTTCTTGTCTTTATTCCGTTATTAAAGTGATTCATTCTTACGTGTCCCCACGAGACTCGCTTCCTCGGTTAGTTGATCTTGTTAATACAATCACGCTGAAGGGCGGGGAGGCCACATCCTTGGACACACACAGCAGTAACTTGCTTACAGTGTGTTTAGAAGCACGGAGCCCTTGATGTCACTCGGTTTCCTCTGCTCGTCACTCGTGCAGGTCTCCCTTATCCTCCATCCGCGACCTCAAAGCATATCGGGGGGATTATGAGGCACGCGTGAGACGTCCCCCGAGCCAATGGTTGGTTAGTCTGGTCTAGACGAGCGCAGACATTAGCTGATTAGGCTTTTCATGTGCCCCGGAATCACCAAAACATCTTCTTTCCCCTCCGCGAGGTGGGGAAAATTCATGAGCTAAATCGGCCCGTTGATGTAAGCACCTCACGTCCTCTTTCTTTCAGTATAGCGCCATTAAAGTCAGGAGTAACAGGAACTATTCAGGATGAAGGTGATAAAGTCCTCGACGCGTTGAATACAAAGTGTTCAGTGAGGGAAAAAAATATCTATTGTGATCGGGGGGAGGATGGGATGTGTTTGAAATAATCTTCACTGAGAAATGAAAATTTTTATGAATGTTGTTGGAGGACATGAATGGTCACGAAAAATTTGGCTAGTTCGCTAGAAAATTCTGTTGGATTTCAAATTAAAATCAAATTATGGAGCTTTAATGATCCTACCGTTCTATAAAAATGTATCATGAGTTATTGGTTCCTCATTTCTACCCAGAAATTTAGTAATAATTAATATATGATGATCAAATTTTATTCTACGTTGGAGAAATTTTATCCTGATAAAAATAGAAATTACCGTACCGGTAGAGTAAAAATTACTGTGCAGAAATTTTCGTTATTATCTACATAAAAATTATTGGACTGAAAGGGTAAAATTTATTATGCGTCAGGATAAAATTTCTCTAACGTAGAATAAAATTTGATCATCATATAGTAATTTTTACCAAATTTCGGGATAGAAATGAGGAAACGATGACTCATGATGCACTTTTATAGAACGGTAGGATAATTTTTATCAAAAATTTCTCTCCATGTCTACACGGAGAGAAATATTCAGTAAAAATTACGGAACTCACACTTCACTCACCGATTATGGAATCGACCCAGAAAATTTAAGTGACGGTATCATAATTTTTCACAGGAGATTCAGATAAAAATTACGGAACGCTCTGGAAAAATTCCGTGACAGTTTTGTAAAATTTCCTACAACCACATTTCGCTCCGGAATTCCGGAAAAGATACGTAATTTTTATTGAATATTTCTCTCCGTGATAGCGAAAGATTCGCCAGGGGAGGATTCAATTTAAAGAAATCTGTGTTGAAACGTTTTTAAGTCATGAACAAACTCATTCGCAGTTGAAAAAATTGCTCACATGATTGTTCGACCCTTAACCCCCCGCAAATCCCCTAAATCGCATTTTCCGCCCGCCATTATTCCGCTAGTGAAAGCTTCATTCTTCAACGATGGAATTTCTTAAAATCAAGTGCAAGATTGATGAAATGGGAAAAATTCATCTTCTCCGCTGCGTTATTATACTTTAAAATCATCTCTCGTCGATTGTGAGACTCTACTGCCGGCGCCCTTAATTCAATCAATATCGGAAGAATAATGACGAAGAGCAGTGAGTTAATTGATTTATAAAACCATTTTTGAAATAGATTGATGGACGGCTGGGTACATCACCCCCCGCTGGAATGACCCAGTTGTGTCATGACAGTTATTGTGTGCCTCAGCTGTTCTCTCTCACCGAATGAAAAAAAAGCTACAGCCATGCAACTTTGATTGCTAGGTTGGTATGCAATGGGTATTCAATCGACTGGCACAAAATACCATGGCATCTAACAATCATCTCAAATTATCCAACTACCGGCAACGTCAGGGTAATACTAACCCGTAGTTATCGTAACTAAAATACCAGTTACCGAAAACGCACATACAAAACGATAGCCGGGGGTTAAACGAGGCGCACTAACAGCCACACTTCTCTATTGCACCGTCATATCGGCAATAACGTTGGCATAGAAACGTGTTTTGCATATACACCCGGAAGCTGAATATTCGAAAATATAAATCCAGTGTGTACGAGAGCAACCAATGCGAGATTGCGTTTTGGATAAACCTTTCTACCCAAGTGAAGCAGAGCAGTAACCCGATATTCACGTTGGGTGTAAATCGATGTAAATTTTCTACCATCTCTAGTGCTGGATGGTGCTATACTCGTGTTGTTGCATGAACTATTTATTCGGATTCAATCCTCTTGAAATGGCTGCTTCTCATTTCCGCCTATCCACCATTATTTTATTCCATTTCAGATAAGCTAGTTGATAAATCATTTATTGATCATTCTCTCTAGCATTTTTTTAGTTCATCAAATCCGTTAATAAAATCCAGTGTAACGTTTTTTGAAGCCAATCCATTCGGCGTATTGTATCATTAGATATTAACTTTGATATTAACTTCAGAAATTTAATATAAGATTATTCACTACAATTGACATTCTCCAGTTTTATCATTCATTTACGCCATTATTTTTTTTAATATTTTCATTTCTACCAAAACCACCCAATTTTATTTCTCTCAACTGCATTCATTTCATTTCTTTAAAAAAAAAAATTTAGAAGAATTTCCCTCGAATTGACCCAAATTATCGATTTAAAAAACCCAGTAACATTGGCAGCCAATTTCATTGAGCAATGAGGAAGCTATTGTTAATCCCACCACAGAGGGCTATCGTGTCAAACCGAAATCGCGTGCAGTGCCCTATATGGTGGCATAAATAAGCACTACTTACACTATCATTCCTATGTAAATCGAGGGAGGCCCAGCGCTCCGACAAACACCCTAGATAAATTTACAGCACTAATTTAGAAAGGCCTCCAATGCCACCATAATTTACCTCTCTCGTACTCTCGTTCACTCTTTATATTCCTCCCCAGCAGCATCGTGACTATTATCTGTCCATTTTAACGGCATACCAACAATCCACAGAAGGTACAACTCGCCGGGATTTGTGTATGCAGCGATAAGCCCCAAGTATTTTCTAAACGTGGTCAGCCGAAGGTGTTGAAGAATCCCCAGTAGTATCCAGTATCGTTCATTCCAATTAACTTCAAAGAGCCAATTGTAATAATAAAGTGACTATTTATACCTAGTCTACATACCCCCCCCCCCCCCNCATTTTAACGGCATACCAACAATCCACAGAAGGTACAACTCGCCGGGATTTGTGTATGCAGCGATAAGCCCCAAGTATTTTCTAAACGTGGTCAGCCGAAGGTGTTGAAGAATCCCCAGTAGTATCCAGTATCGTTCATTCCAATTAACTTCAAAGAGCCAATTGTAATAATAAAGTGACTATTTATACCTAGTCTACATACCCCCCCCCCCGGGCCCTCAACAATTTCCACTTTCCGTTTCGTATAATTTCAGGAATCACTGGATTTAATCTTAATTGCCTATAACTTAGAGTCGGTCGCGCCATTAACCCAACTGTGCTTTAATCCTCTGGCTAACACCTCAATTCTACTCTCAGCTAATATTTTCCCACCTTTTATTTGCACTTTTATCCCCACATTTTGCCCTCCACAACAGCTATTTCATGCGAGGTAACTATGAGTGAGAATGAACTTAATTAACCAACAGATGAATTATGATTAAATATTTTGGTCTAACCGTGGCATAGAGTGGGGCTTTTGATACTGTTACTTTTGCATCTCTGTGTACACATAAACACTCGGTTTTCCTGGTTAAATCGGCTCGCCCACTCGGTTGTTTAAATTAAATGAATTGTATTGCCACTCGTTGGAGAATACCACTCGTGTTTCTCGATAAATTATTTCCACTGTAAAGTTAAACATTACGCATCAACAATTCCTCTGAGTTTGTCATGTTTTGGGATAATAATAATACAATACACTGTTTCAGAACTCGAACCAGTTTAGCGGGGAAAAAAATTACACGGAATATGTTTTCAGGGGAGAGCGAAATATTTGTTTGTGTTTCGAAAATTCCGGTGATGAAAAAGTGGAACCGAAACTGGTTTCGGGCAATTTGTTTGTGTTGAATAAACGGGTAATTAAGCTGTCTATTCTACGTGAAATTATAAATGTTTTTTTTTATTCTCCTCTCTTTTTACTGGTGGGTTAACATTCGTAAATTGTCCGAATGGTTATTTAATTGTATCACACAAAGCAAAGGTTTGTGCATTGTTGTGAAGAATTAAAATTTGGGGGGAAAAGTTTCAAAGGCTCAGGCACGCCTTCCCACTCTTCTGCACTGGCCATAAATCATGCTGGAATCATGGCTGGTATGTGGTCTCCTTCGAAAAGTATGACAAATCCCAGCTCATTAATCCCCACATATTCAACCACTCCCCACTGATAGATTCTTCAGTTCCCCTCCTCGTCGTCAATATCAAGATCGACTCGTTAACTATACATGTTGATGAAGGCGTCCCCCTGAAGTATAGCACTCGCTTCCATTAGCTTGACTGGGGTTGACTGTCCCCATCGTCTACCGTCTGATGAGATCTCGGGGTTATAAGTTTGCCGCCTAGACTAGCTTAAATATTCCTCGAATTTACGCTCCATCGAACACTCGGCCGGGAACGCCGCGACATTTGAAAGCCATTCTTGATAATTAAATGAGGGCTTCTTGATTTAGGAAACGCATAAAAATCGTGCTGTTCACAGTGAATGAATTATTCTTTCACAGAGTGTTACAACATTTTAATTGAAATTTTTGTGAAGTTCCTCACATGGAGAAAATTATTTGGTGAATTTCAACAACTAGTTGGTGGAATTTAACAACTAATTCATTGAAGTTCAGAGAAGATTTTTTGGAAACAATCCCGCAATCATTTCACTAGCGAAGTGGTAAAACGGTTTAAGTCGACTTATCTCCCAGTTGAGTTTTTGAGGCATATTTCCGAATCTAAGGGAGATAGCGAAATTTTCGTAATTACATTTATTGTAGCTCTCAATCGGCTCTAGAAAAAATGTCATAACAAAAATTTTGCTATCTCCTTTAGATTCCGAGATATTCATTGAAAACTGGTCAATAGTCAAAATTGAGTTGTACCGTTTTACCACTTCGCTACTGATTTATATCTTGACAATGGATCATTGTTTCTCCTAGAAGATACAAAATAATTCGAAAACAATTAAAAACTGTCAACTGCAGTTCAATTATTCCCAGAAAATTCTAAAAATGTTGAAATTTCATTGAATTTTCAGCGATATTTCAATTTTATTCAACAGTATTCGCAATTAAACGATAAACTGTATCAACCCCAAAATCAAACTAAATCAATTTGAAAACTATTCGTTAAACCACGTGATTACACGTGATTATTTGACTTGTAGTGTCAGCCACTCTCAAGACGTCAGCCCAGTGAGGTGGTAGTCAACTTTGGCCATTAAGTAAATTCGAGAGTAGAATCTGCAATTTAATCCACGGACGAGTAAAGTCAATGGGGTTGTGGTTACGTATAATCGTGGAACCGAGACAGATATTCAAATATCCTCGGTGGGGTCTCACCGGGGGTTTCAATGGTGCTTCAGGGTTTGCCTACGTATTGGTACGTTACTCCAATGTGCCAACACACTTGTATTCTCACAGTGGGGATAGAAGTGTAGAGGTCCAATGAGACCAAGTCCCAGGCTTGCACTAATCGGTGGTAGTCACGTATTCGATGAGTTGGACTGCACTTTGAATTTGTACCGAAAACTTGAGGGCAACCACCTTGAAATTTAAGCAAGTTTCTATATGCTTAGTCGTACGCTGGGATAAGATTCCAACATTAATCGATTCACTTGATGTGGTTTCGCTTATGGAGTTGATGCATAATTTTGCGTTTCAATTTGTCGTTCTCTAGGAAAATAATTCATGAATAAAACTGAATGAATGATTGAATTTTAATCATTATCCTTATCACATTGGGCTTTCACAGAAAATTCAATTCGATTATTCCACGAAAACGAGTGGAATACAGAGAAATTTAGATATATATTTTTTAAAATTTTTAATTACTTGAAAAATCAAGTAAGTTCCTCCAAAAAATACATTACAAATAAATCAAAATGAATGATTAAATGGTAATTAATATTTTGGTATTAAATACAGTTTTGTTGTTCATCAATATCACCTCTCATTAATTCCCCCTAAAAAGTCACTCACCACGCTTCCCACACCGAATTAATCTCCACCTCAAACATAATTTTGCGTTTCAATTTGTCGTTCTCTAGAAAAATAATTCATGAATAAGACTGAATGAATGATTGAATTTTAATCATTATCCTTATCACATTGGGCTTTCACAGAAAATTCAATTCGATTATTCCACGAAAACGAGTGGAATACAGAGAAATTTAGATAAATATTTTTTAAAATTTTTAATTACTTGAAAAATCAAGTAAGTTCCTCCAAAAAATACATTACAAATAAATCAAAATGAATGATTAAATGGTAATTAATATTTTGGTATTAAATACAGTTTTGTTGTTCATCAATATCACCTCTCATTAATTCCCCCTAAAAAGTCACTCATCACGCTTCCCACACCGAATTAATCTCCACCTCAAACATAATTTTGCGTTTCAATTTGTCGTTCTCTCGGAAAATAATTCATGAATAAAACTGAATGAATGATTGAATTTTAATCATTATCCTTATCCCATTGGGCTTTCACTGAAAATTCAATTCAGTTATTCCACGGAAACGAGTGGAATACAGAGAAATTTAGATAAATATTTTTTGAAATTTTTAATTACTTGAAAAATCAAGTAAGTTCCTCCAAAAAATACATTACAAATAAATCAAAATGAATGATTAAATGGTAATTAATATTTTGGTATTAAATACAGTTTTGTTGTTTATCAATATCACCTCTCATTAATTCCCCCTAAAAAGTCACTCATCACGCTTCCCACACCGAATTAATCTCCACCTCAAACATAATTTTGCGTTTCAATTTGTCGTTCTCTCGGAAAATAATTCATGAATAAAACTGAATGAATGATTGAATTTTAATCATTATCCTTATCCCATTGGGCTTTCACTGAAATTTCAATTCAGTTATTCCACGGAAACGAGTGGAATACAGAAATTTAGATGACCATATTTTTAAATTTTCAATTACTTGAAAAATGAAGTAAGTTCCTCCAAAAAATACATTACAAATAAATAAAAACAAATGATCAAATGGTAATTAATATTTTAGTATTAAAAACAGTTTCGTTGTTCATCAATATCACCTCTCTCACATCGAATTAATCTCCATCTCAAACAATAAGACAACACGAATTTAATATAATTCACCCCCAGATGCATGTTATAAGGAAGAAAGTAGATCGATGTAAAAATCAGAAGAAAGGTATGAAGATCCACCCCCTGGCGTTGTTTTCTCAGCGCCAAGGGTCACATCTGCGGGTTTTCTCAGGTTCTCCGGCAAAACTCGTTCCCCATGACAAATCAACTCCACTCCTCCCAGCACGAAAAACCCCACCGCCCGCGCCAACTCAATCCTCATGATTCCCGAACACCCATTCACCAGAAATAACGTTCCAATAATCATCTCATCTGCGCCTCCCTCTCCCCGAAAAAAAGATTAATGCGCCAGAACGAATGACACCGAATTCTCCCTGGATATCCAACTGTCGTTAGCACTCCGACAATTGAAACAGTAACACGTGCCCGAATCATTATCTATCACGCTCGACAAACCAGTGATTTTCGCCACTTCCTCGTTGCCAACGCTAACCACGTGGTAGACTGGCGATCAAAAGCCCTGGGCCAAGTGAGGCACATCGAATCGCCTGGAGCTCAAACAATACCCAAAGTTTCAGTTCTCTGGAAACAATCGACACAGCCCCGGCCGTGACCCACTCTGAATCTGCCTTCCTGACATCCGTATGACACTCGATGCCGATTTTCCGGTATAACGTTTCCTCCGATGTACAGGGGCACAACGAAACGGTCACGTGTCGGCCGTACGTCACGAGTGGCGCGTGTCCCGAATGCACGATGTTTACTAGGATAGAACGTGGCGGTGGCTCGTATTTGCGGCGTGACTTATATACATCGCGAATCTACAGAGTAATTTATCGTGCGTCTGTTTGTTCGGGGCTTTCTGGCCGGGGACATGCAGAAACACTAAAACTGTGACAATACGAATTATCGCGGTTGCATTGCACTTTATTTGAGTCATTAACGAGTAATTAAGTGGATTAAAAACACTACGATTTTTTAAATTCATTGTGCTATCAATTTTTTTATTCTCTTCCGCTTTACATGTGTTTTCTTAAAGTTGTGTCTATACTGCATTCGTATGAAATTATTTTTTAATGATGGACTTTATGAAAGTCGCAATTGATATGAAAAAAATGTTAATTCCCTCATCGGTTCACAAAATTGCAAATGTTTCGAATCTTTCTTGTTTTTAGTTTACTTTGTCTACTGTACAACTAAATCCATCTCGTGAAAATGGTATCACGTATCAAAAGGCAGTTAATAAACCGTAATAATAGCGCAAGTTCCATAAAAAAATCAGGAATTGAATTTTCAAAATTATCAATAAACACAACAAAAATATTCATTCAAAAAATTATTTGTTATTTATTTATTATTTATTTTGATTTGTTTACAATGTATTTTTTGGAGCGACTCACTTGATTTTTCAACTAATTAAAAAATAAATTCATCTAAATTTCTCTGTATTCCATTCATTTTCCCGGAATAATTGAATTGAAATATTCATCATCTCTTCATTCATCAATTTTCCAAGTCTCATTATCCTCGGCATTTTTATTATTCCCTCAAAGTCTCCGTTCTCCGCATTGTCGCAGACCTCCCAGCGATGCAATTGAATTGAAGAAAGCGAACAACAAACGGAATAACAAGTATTGACAGCAAGTGAGAATTGTTTTTGGTTCTGTCGACGTGTGCCATATCTAATTCGCAAGAATAAAGCCCGGGAAATGCGCCATAGGGAATGAAAAGATGAAGGGGACATTGTGTGAATTGAATTCTCATACGTTCCATACAATTCTCTGTGTTAACAATCCCCCGGGAGCATCTGACGTTAATTAAAACCGGACAATACCTCCAATCAAGCATTTCGGGGTCAAATAAATATAGTTGCCTTAACGAGTCTACACTTGTACCTGGAACAATTGTTTTTCCATTCATAAAAGTCGATAAAGTAAATGAGAAAGTGAATGGAGGCGCGGATTTTCCAAGGGGCGAGGGAAATTTATGGGAAGAAAGTAATGGGCAAATATTCGATTAGGCGGAATATATGGGGAAGCATTGAGGAAAGGAGGAAAAGGGATCTTGCCGTGAAATTCTGCAATTCTTAAGAGACGGCCCGTTCAGGCCCTCCGCGGCAACGCGTGTTTCGTAAATGGTCCGAGAGTCGCATTCGTGATAAATGGTAATGGTATACGTCAGGACGCTGAGAATAGCGATAAACACGAACCCCAGAGAAGTCGAACGGAGCCAAAGGCGAATTCAAGTTGAAATACCCGGATGGCTGAGAGTGTTGTACCTGTGTGGAAGGGAAGAATATATAGGTACATAGACACGCTCGGCGGAGTCCGTTAGGGTGAGGAATAGGCTACATGCGGATGAAAAGGAAAAGCAATACAACTCGCTCAGATGACATGAGAGATTGAGCTTTTCGGGCAAGACGTCTCCAGGAATTGTGTCATTCATTCGTGCCTATTTTGATTTGTATTAATTGGGAATGGAAAGTAATGGGACATGTAGACTATCTTATTCTCCAAGAATTAATTTCAATTTATTCACACGGAGGGAAATCAGTAACTTCAGCGAAGCGGTAACCCGGGTCAACGCGATTTTGACTATTGGCCAGTTTTTGACGCATACCTCGGAATCTAAGAGAGATAGCAAAATTTTTGTTATGACCTTTTTTGTAGAGCCTATTCAGGGTTATAAAAAAGGTCATGAGAAGAATTTTAGTATCTCTCTTAGATTCCGAGATATTCATCAACAACTGACCGAAAGTCACAATCGACTTGACGGGGTTTACCGCTTCGCTTCTGAAATGTTCAGTAAAAATTACGGAACTCGCAGTTCGCTCACCGATTACGGAATCGACTCAGAAAATTTGAGTGACGGTATCGAAATTTTTCACAGAATATTCAGGTAAAAATTACGAAACGCTCTGGAAAAATTGCGCGATTTTAGGTAAAAATTACGTGAAACTTCCGTAAAATTTCCTACAACCACATTGCACTTCATAATTACGGAGAAGATACGTAATTGTTATTGAATATTTCTCTCCGTGCAATTGAATTTTCATGTATTGCCACATTAACCGAAAACATCAAAAATTTAATTTTAATTTTAATTTTAATTTTGCCAGTTCTGCGAGATGAATTCCGCGCCCAGCCTCAGAATACAAGAGTTGCTGCCGGTGAGACAGCCTTACTCGAGTGTGGCCCACCAAGGGGTCACCCAGAGCCGACTCTCCAGTGGAAGAGGAATGGCCACGTCATAGACTTTGAATCCACCAAGAGGTAAGCAACAAAAATCCCAACATTCATCGACAAATTAACGTTAAAAATCGCGATGATGCACTAGGCAATACATCCCCCCCTCCCCCACACACAGACTCCAAAAAAAAAAACCCAACAAAGTACTTATAAAGAGAGTAAGAATGGATGTAAGAGCGTTGAATAATTTCCAGCTATTAATTCCCATGTCTTCTTTACACCGCGATGGAATTCTACGGGACCCGCTTCCCCCGTATATATCCCGCGAACGTTAGCCGGAGGCCAATAAGAGGGTACAGTAGAAGTACCGTGTGCACGACGGACCAATGGTAATAATCCGAAGACACAAGGACCCATAATCTACCGCGCATTTGCATGAGAATGGCGCTAAAGGATGTCCTCCATAATTCTTACCGCGTTATCTGCAGTCCAAGCCCATGGATGAGACGAACTCGTTATTTCGATTCCTCTCCCCCGCGACTGCACGTACGAAATTTTCGAGCAATTCCATTCCCTCATTTTTTTTTCTATCTCATTAATCGCCATCTTCATCTCCTCACTTTTGCTCAGCTACTCCAGATTCGGCGGGCCCAACAGTCCTCATACCCACATTATTGAGGACAAATTACCGAACTACAATCTTGATCTTAGTTAATTCACCGAATTATTTATATTCATGGCCGCCATTTATTATCTTGTCCCGAAGAGAAGATTGAGGAAGTCATGATGTTGACTTTAATTTAACGAGCTTATTTTTCCTCCACTCGGCCCCATCGTGAAATACCACGTCTATTTAATTTCCTCGTAGGCTGTACCTTGGACATGAAGCGTACCTGTCCGCTAGCCGTCTTGTTTACTTGACATACATGTGGCCTTTCCCTCCGTGCTTTTTCCCTCGGTTTAGTTTCAACAAACCCATTTTTATCTTCAACGTAATACTGTATAAACGTAATTAAAAATTTCTTGCTCCGGGGTGTTATCTAGGTCTCGTTTCTTTTGAGGAAATCAATTTAGTTGAAGTAGAATTCAGAGTGTTCTTGGAAGAGCAATCCTTTTCGAATGGTTGTAAAATTATTGTCTGTTGATTTTTTTTATTTATGAGAAATAACTCATGAAAATGTTGGGATTTATGCAAATAAATCTCTCGTTTATTAAATGTTTTAACGGAATCATTGTGGTGGAAATTTAATGCCTGATAAAGAGAATAACTTCATTCCTGATTTATAGAAATTCATGTCATCGTGTTGTTTTGATGTAAATAAAAAAATACAGCTCTTGCAAATTAACTCAAATGAACTTCACTCATTCATCCATACAAAATTACAATTACAAAATTTGTGCCCAATAATTCTAATAGAAAAAATCTAAGAGAAAAATTCAAACAGAAATTTGAAATCTATTGACTTTTTCTTATTGAATATGCAATCGAATCAGCGCAAGAAACAAATAGAAATCCCATAGAATTCCTGTAGAATTCCAATAGAATTTTCTAGCGAATTCGCTCGATTTTCTATTGAATATTTTCATTCGTGTTACTCCAGCGGATTTGTTGTATATTTTCGAAAATTATCGATGCCACAAAGGTCTAAACGGTGGTATCATTACCCGTTTTCCTTTTTGAAAAATGTCCAACTCCTAATAACTGGGCTTTTGCTAATGAATTTTCGAGGCTCTCCGCCCGAAATTCCCCAACCACTTACAGACTTCAAGAAAAGTGCACGTCAGATCCCGCGAATGACCGATTAATTAAACATCCAAGCCACAATGATTAAAGACGAATTACCTCGGCCACTAGAAATTGATTAAGTCTGACAGGATCGGTGGCACCATTGGCCCCCCGTCGAGTACACAGTCGGGATTTTCAGGTCTGTCAGTATCGAATTAATTGATACTATAAATTAAAGGACACAATCGAGAAGCCATCGATTTTCACGGTGTTGTTGAGGCCCGTGTCAGGGATACTATTCCACATGCACAACGTGCAGTGTGGCATTCCATTGAATTTGAACGGAGCCGCTTAATTGCGATTTGGTACTGTATACCAGTACCATTGTATCAGTGAGATAGAGTAGACAGTCGATGCAGTGGTATCCTCAAACACACGTCCATAAATTCCATCTGACCAATAATTTGATTAATGATTTTATCTCGTATTTTCCAGAATAACCCTGGTGGACGGTGGTAACCTGATGATATCTGACGTCAGGCAGACGGATCAGGGAAAATATCAGTGTGTTGCCCACAATATGGTGGGCGACAAGGAGTCGGCAGTGGCGACATTGACAGTTCACGTCAAACCCTCATTCCTGTCAACCCCAGAGAATCAGACGGTGTTGGTGGACACAACTGCCCAATTCGCGTGTCGCGTGAGTGGTGATCCACCGCCGGAAATTCTCTGGCGCAGACACGACGGAAAAATGCCAATCGGACGTGCCCACATTCTTGATGACAAGAGCCTCAAGATTGAGCGTGTTACACCCCAGGACGCTGGAACGTACATTTGCGACGCTGAAAATGGGGTCGGGGCCATTTCTGCCAGTGCAACCCTCACCGTACACTGTAAGTAAACAATCAATCACCTAAATTAACTGGTGATCGATAGAGAACAATGGGTTTGAGAACGTTGACCTGCTCCGAGGTGGACAGGGAAGAGGGCTAATCAAGTGAGATTGCCAGAGACGAGATTGTAGAGTACTCAGGCTCATTTATTCCCCTGAATTTATTAATTATTATTCATCTGGCCTGGTGTATCTTAATCTGCAGAGTCCCCTTCACCTGTCGAGTGATACCCAACTTTGCTTAATTAAACTCAACCGGGAAGCCATTGAGTGGAGTCTAATTTCCCATTGTTTTCCTTTACCAGCGCGTCCAGTCTTCACGGATTTCCCAAAGGACGAGATTGTCAGTACGGGCTCAGACGTAGCATTCGCTTGTTCGGCTCGGGGGGCTCCGAAGCCCTCGATATTCTGGTCCCGAGAAGGATCACAAGAGCTGATGTTCCCCGGCAATGTTTATCAGGGTCGATACACTATTAATGAGGATGGCTCGATGCACATAAAACAAGTCAATAAAAAGGACGAGGGACACTACGTGTGCAGCGCTATAAGCTTGGCCGGTGCCAGCACGGCAACGATATTTCTTCAAGTAAGTAATCCAAGATTAGGGAAAATGAGGGGAAGTTTGTGGGCGTAAGCGGCCAGAATGCACACTCAAGGCTGATGATTCGGTACAAATTGATCGAGTTTTACGAAACATTATTCGTTATCATGTAATTTTTAATTTCTAAAATCATCGCAGTAAATATGGCCACAATTATCGTACACTGTTAGAAAATTACCCTTGAAATGTCAGCACTACAATTTTTTTTTTCACCGAGGGCCAAAGTGTCAGATCTTGGATTTTTACAGGGGGAAAGTTGACATTCGCCAAAATCGAATTTTTTAGCCGGGTGAACGGTGATTCCAACTATTTAAACGACGAGCTATTCAGAACTCTCAAAAGTATGTGGAAAAAGTGAAAACGGAAAAAGTTTTTTTTTCCGATTTTCAAAGGGTCAGATTTTCCGTTTTTCCAGGGGAAAAGTCGACTTTCGCCAAAATCGAATTTTTTAGCCGGACAACCGTTGATTCCAACTATTTAAACGACGAGCTATTCAGAACTCTCAAAAGTATGTGGAAAAAGTGAAAACGGAAAAAGTTTTTTTTTCCGATTTTCAAAGGGTCAGATTTTCCGTTTTTCCAGGGGAAAAGTCGACTTTCGCCAAAATCGAATTTTTTAGCCGGACAACCGTTGATTCCAACTATTTAAACGACGAGCTATTCAGAACTCTCAAAAGTATGTGGAAAAAGTGAAAACGGAAAAAGTTTTTTTTTCCGATTTTCAAAGGGTCAGATTTTCCGTTTTTCCAGGGGAAAAGTCGACTTTCGCCAAAATCGAATTTTTTAGCCGGACAACCGTTGATTCCAACTATTTAAACGACGAGCTATTCAGAACTCTCAAAAGTATGTGGAAAAAGTGAAAACGGAAAAAGTTTTTTTTTCCGATTTTCAAAGGGTCAGATTTTCCGTTTTTCCAGGGGAAAAGTCGACTTTCGCCAAAATCGAATTTTTTAGCCGGACAACCGTTGATTCCAACTATTTAAACGACGAGCTATTCAGAACTCTCAAAAGTATGTGGAAAAAGTGAAAACGGAAAAAGTTTTTTTTTCCGATTTTCAAAGGGTCAGATTTTCCGTTTTTCCAGGGGAAAAGTCGACTTTCGCCAAAATCGAATTTTTTAGCCGGACAACCGTTGATTCCAACTATTTAAACGACGAGCTATTCAGAACTCTCAAAAGTATGTGGAAAAAGTGAAAACGGAAAAAGTTTTTTTTTCCGATTTTCAAAGGGTCAGATTTTCCGTTTTTCCAGGGGAAAAGTCGACTTTCGCCAAAATCGAATTTTTTAGCCGGACAACCGTTGATTCCAACTATTTAAACGACGAGCTATTCAGAACTCTCAAAAGTATGTGGAAAAAGTGAAAACGGAAAAAGTTTTTTTTTCCGATTTTCAAAGGGTCAGATTTTCCGTTTTTCCAGGGGAAAAGTCGACTTTCGCCAAAATCGAATTTTTTAGCCGGACAACCGTTGATTCCAACTATTTAAACGACGAGCTATTCAGAACTCTCAAAAGTATGTGGAAAAAGTGAAAACGGAAAAAGTTTTTTTTTCCGATTTTCAAAGGGTCAGATTTTCCGTTTTTCCAGGGGAAAAGTCGACTTTCGCCAAAATCGAATTTTTTAGCCGGACAACCGTTGATTCCAACTATTTAAACGACGAGCTATTCAGAACTCTCAAAAGTATGTGGAAAAAGTGAAAACGGAAAAAGTTTTTTTTTCCGATTTTCAAAGGGTCAGATTTTCCGTTTTTCCAGGGGAAAAGTCGACTTTCGCCAAAATCGAATTTTTTAGCCGGGCGACCGTTGATTCCAACTATTTAAACGACGAGCTATTCAGAACTCTCAAAAGTATCCACTTCTAAAAAGAACATACGCCGAAAGCTGTAGCGTAACGCTCATTCCTCGAATGTCATCGGTCGAACATTCGGATCCGCCCGCACGTGTTCGACTTCGGTCGGCCTTCGGTTTTCGTCTCACGATTTGTCTTTAACACGCGCGCTCAAGCGCGCGATCGTTCCCGTCTGAGAAATAGGACGCCTATGAGTCACACATTTTTCCCGTGTGCTAAAAACACCAATCCCCCCTCCCCTCGCCTGCTAATTGAAAATTACCATAACATGAGCCTCAACCCTCATTACTTCCAGGTAACTCCAATCGAGGAGGTCCCCCCGCCAATAATAGAGCTCGGCCCAGCCAATCAGACATTACCAGTGAAGAGCACAGCGTATTTACCCTGCCGTGCGGTTGGTACGCCCACCCCCCGAGTCCAGTGGCACAAGGACGGTGTTCTCATTTCACTGGGTAATCGAATCACCATGTCGAGCAATGGTACCCTCATCATTGACGAACTGCAGTCAGCAGACTCGGGTCTGTACACATGCATCGCCTCGTCGGAATCCGGAAATACATCTTGGTCAGCAACACTGGCCGTGAGTGCCTCAACTACTCTGCACAAAACCCCCGACATGTCAGCACTCCCCCAAAATCCGAGTAAACCAAGAATCGTCAACATAACGAGTACATCCGTAACATTAACGTGGAGTCCAGGCCACGAGGGCAAGAGCAAGATAATCGGCTACAACATCGAGTACTTCAGCAGCAATCTCAACACCGGTTGGGTGATAGCCGCTACGGGAGTAACAGACGACACTTACACCGTGACGGACTTAAAGCCGGACACCAAGTACGTGTTCCTCGTACGTGCGGAAAATGGCCACGGGCTTTCCCTGCCGGGTCCCCTCTCCGACGTCGCCCACACGACGAGTCAAAATCAGTACTCAGTCCCCCAGATCGAGCTGATCCGCGCGCGAGACAGACTCAACAGTGAGATCCTGCACCTGAAGGAGGTGCAGCCCCTGACCAGCACGAGTGTCAAGATAATCTGGGACATCCTGGGAGCTGCTGACCTCGTCGAGGGGCTGTACATAAGATACCGCGAGATTTCGGACAAGCCCGAGTACCAGATGGTGACGGTGATGAACGCCGGGGCGACGAGCTACGTTCTCACGAACCTCAAGAAGTACACGATGTACGAGTTCTTCCTCGTCCCCTTCTACAAGACCATAGAAGGCCGACCGAGTAACGTCAAACTGTCAACGACCCTGGAGGACGTGCCCTCGGGGGCACCCGAGAACGTCCACGTCGGCATGATAAACATGACGTCTGCCTTCGTCAGGTGGGAGGCCCCACCGAAGACCGAGCAAAACGGCGAACTCATTGGCTACAGAATACAGATAAAGAGCAACAGCAGCAACAAAATCCTCGGGCAGATGTCCCTGAACGCGTCGACAACATCGGTTATCATCAATAGTTTAACAACCGGTGGTCTGTACACCGCGCGAGTTGCGGCCTCGACTCGAGCGGGACTGGGTCCATTCTCGAGTCCTACAATACTGAACATGGACCCCGGGCAGTTGATAGTATTGCCACCGAAGACCGACCCGAGTCACGGGGGAATATCGATTGTCTCCGAGACGTGGTTTCTCATTCTGATGATAACAATGGTGTTCACTATCGTAGCAGGACTGGTGGGCGTTCTTTACGTCCGCAGACGACAGGCTATGAGCAAACAACTGGGGCACCTCAACGTGCCCGTTGGAACAGCCAGTGATATTTGCCAATTGAACAAGGACACCCTGTGGCTGGAGAGAGGGTGGAGACCGACGAATACACTTCAGGGATCGACTGACAAAGACTGCGAGACGAAATTGCTTAACAACCAGCAGATGCTGGCACCGGGGATTGTGAGTATGGCGGGCTCAGAGTACGCCGAGGTCAACTTGACGACCTTCTACAACGCGAGGAAACCGCTGCAAGCACCGCCTGAGCCGTACGCAACGACAACGCTCTGCGTGGGGAACAGAAGCCCCGACTCGATGGATGGCAGTGGGCAAAAATCAAACTCGAGTGATTCCTGCGTTAAGCCGGATTACTCGAACCTCGACTCAAACCAAGATCACAACCAGTCGACGTTATCGCCGAGCAGCGATAACGCCAGCAGTGTGTACACAGACGAAAATGCCGATATCCAGCGACGACCGCAGTACAGAATACCAACGAATGAGAATCAAGGGAATCAGGGGGGTATGCCGAATTGGTGCGATATGCTTCCACCACCCCCTGAGCACCCACCACCCACGGGTACGTCATTATCCAGTAGAATGCAGCAACAAATAGCTGCATTCAGCCCTCATCTTGGCAAGAGGAATGTGCAAAATGACCTCGATGGCACTAATTCGGGGAATTCGCAGAGTCCACCGACCCCACCTGTCAGAGTTGGGAATAATTTTTCTTCGTCACCGACACCCTGGAATGGCCTGCAGCATGAGAATCATGGGAATCATCAGCAGGGGAGGTACACGACACTGCCACCGCAGACCAATCCACCACCGGTTCCGTCATTTCCGCAGGGTTTTAATCATTATGACTACAAGAATCAGGAGAATGAGTATGAGAGTGGGTCGGTCATCTACGGTCATCAGAACGGGATCAAGGAGGAGTACAGGTCGCACGACGGGGGATACAGCCATCCCAACCTCCCCAATCATGGCCCCCATGGGGAGGATCACTACCGACACAACGACGAAATCTTTAGGAATGACAATCTCTATCAGCCGGACAATGAAGAGTGGGACAGAAAGTCCTGCGACTCGAACACTCACTCCGAGCTCTGCTGCTCCTGCTCCGAGTCGAGTTGTCTTTATGCTGATACAATGGACTACAACAATCAATTTGGGACTGGGTGTGGGCACAGGAACGGCTCCAGGAGCAGGAGCAACAGGAGCCCGCGGAGGAGGGGGAACCGAACGGCGTCGCCGACCTACAGCAGCGACAGCAATTACTCGTGTATTCCGAAGAGACAGTGCGGACCGGCGAATTCGCAGGAGAGGCTCAGGCATAATCGCAGTAAAGGTGAGCATCGAAGGGCCGGATTTTTCCGTCTCTTCGCTTAATTCAGACTGTAGTTATTACAAATTAATTACTGGGCAAATCGGTAGACATCGACGCAATCGTGAATTTTAATTAAAGTTCTATTTTGAATAAGTCAATTGTTAATACTAATCACCAATTTTTTTATTTTTAATCAAAATTTTTGAATTTTCAATTAATATAACAATTATGAAATTAAAAATTAGTTTTTCAATTGTTAAATTCATCATCGATTAAATATTCAAATTCCGAATTATTTTATTAATCAACAAGTGAGTTCAAGTGATTGACGATTATTTTGCTAATCGAGAATACTTCTATGACATTTAGAAATATTTACTTAATAGTCAACTGACAATTCCGTATTGTCAGTTATTTAGTTCATAGAGAATTGAAAATTTAAATTACTAATTATTACATTATTTTTCAAATTTCATAAAGATAAGGAAATTTTAATTTTTGTGTGATTGAGGCCGATCCATGCAATTCATTACAATTGTTCCTTCACTCACGTGAAAATTACTAGTCAAATGTCGATGAAATTTCAAATTTTTTTTAACCGTGTATTCATTCCTAAAAAGTCCAAAATGCAAAAATTCTAATGACGAAAATAATGTGATTTATCAATCGTCCGTCATCATTCCAGACAAAGTACCTAGTTTCCCCAGAACTGGCTACAACCAGCACAACTCGTCAGCCTCGAACACAATGAGTAGCTCAGGCAGCCAGAGGTACAACAAGCTCAACAGTCTTTTCAACCCAAACGGTCCAACCGAGACAACTCGACTGAGTGATCATCGGGATAGCTAAGCAATATGGAGTATTCGACTTAACGAGCACTATCCTATTTTCAAAAAACACAAATGACATTTTTACCAACACAACTAGAAGCCATACTGAGCCAATAATGAGAATTGGAATTGCCATTGATTCCTTCATAAATGCCATTAATACCTGCTAATCCGCGTTATGTATGAAAAATGATAAAGAAAAATATGGACGTGGCATTTATTTTTCATTAGCCTGTAAATTTCTCCCTCGTCACGACAAATAACTGACATTATTTTCGATATAACGTTCCTAACTCCTAAGAGGACAAGAAAAAAATCCAAGTTATTCGGTATGAAATAATCGTACAGTGTCTCTTCCAGAATAAATAAAGCAAATAACTTACTGATAGTATGTTTACGAGTGAAGAGAGCCGAAGCGAGGTGCATAATCATATCAAGTGTTTTTTTTTGTAAAGATTGTACAAAGTTAATTATGGGGATTAGTCACTAGATATTAATTAACAGTACTGTTAAGCCTAACCAGTAAGTAGTGGGGGATATAAATAATAGGATAAACCTTGGGGAACGTTTCTATAAGCCACACTGCGTTTAATACCCTGACAAATAAGTGAGAATGTGATTTAAAGCGTTTGATCATTCACTCGCTGCTTATTAATGTTTCGAAGGTGCATTCATAAACTTCTGATGCTTCCAGAGGGCCTCCGAGAGGTCCACGAAGTAGGGCAACTCTTCATTAATTGTAAAGTATCCATAATCTCATGGAATATCGTGAATTAATCTGTTGAATTTTCCTTGTGAGAAGTGTTGTTCATCGATTGAGATGACTTGCCCCGTTAAAATACCTTCTGAACTGTAGATAAATCCTTGTGAATACAGATGCGTAAGACGTATTAATCCTAATGTAGATTAAGTAATTCAATCTAGTGTGGTTCAATATCCAAAACCCTGTACATTGTTTTCTCATTCTTTATTTTTTGGTGAAAGTTAAATGACATTTTACGTAAGTAGATAACCCCGATGCCATGTAATCGCTCAAATTAAATGTAATTAGTCGATATATCATTAGGTAAAATTTAAAATGCCCGGTAGAAGTTGAATAATGAAAAAAATCTGTACAATCGAGTCGAGTATTCATTGGCAATAATTCTTAATCACTGCCACACTTCCGAGACTTGCACACTGAATCCGGCAATAGAAAACGAAATCATGACTGTTTCATTAGTTTGCCAAATACTCGACAATTGTATTCAACAGAATCACCAACTGTGCGAAATCCATCCACGATGAACAAACAAATCACGGACTCGTAATCGAGGAAAAATGTACTAGTTAGAGATCTGTACTTTAGGATATTACTGAGAGTGAATAAATTGCTGGAGAACATCGAACCATTCTGCCAATTGGCAATTCGAGAGAAGAATAATGTATTATTTTTATAATTGAGATGAATTTCACTGGAGTTGACAGAATGGCTCGTATTATTTTGTAAAATAAACGTTGTAATAAGCCAGTTGATTTAATAATTATTGTTCGAGGGAAAAGCCTTTGTCTAGGTGCACAGTGGGAATAAACGTACTATATAATATTTACTGGGCATGAAGAAGAGAGCGAGCGTGGAACATAAATCTAGTAATCGAAATTGGATTAATTGTACGCGTAGACGAACGCCATCGAGATAAATTATTTTCAATACGTATGAAAACATTTAATAGAAAAAAAATTATTGAAACTTCAGAATAACAATTCCATCGAAACGTTCCATGTTTTTAAATAGATATCTTTTTTTACCAAAAATGTCTGTAGACGTTAATGTTTTTATAACTCTTGGGCATGAATTTTCCAAGTGGTTTTTTCCTCGATTTTATTACGAGAAAAAAATTGAAAAATTTATGCCCAAAAATTTTATTTCAATTTCAGAGGAAAATAAAAATCTTTCGAGTTTTTTAAATAGAATTTCTTGAGGAACAAGCAAGGTTTTTCTTTTAAATTTTTTTCATACGTATTAATGAAAAAGTAGACTTGGCAGCTAGGTAGCTACAGCCTCGTTATTCATATCACTATAACGTAACGAAGAACGTTTTAGAATTGGTATAATCATGAAGACGCATCAAACAAACATGAAGACTGGGTTGTATTTAATTACGTTGCCGGATAAGCTCGGAAGTGTACACTAAAGGCTGAGACGAGTGTTATCATATAATTATATTATTTAACGACGAAATGAAAACTGAATTTTCCTCCTATCCCTTGACACTGTGTAAATATCGTGGAGTAATGGCGAAAGGTAAATGTTTTATATAGGATTATAATTTATTTATTATAAAAGAAGAAATATAGTGCGATTGAGATTGAATAATGGGAAATACTGTGAATTATATTGATGAAATGAAATTGCATAATACGAGATGAGCAGCCACAGACACCCAAAACACACATGACTGTAGATAATTTATAACAATCGCTATTGTCAAGTACTACGTGTATATATTTATATGTGTATGTATGCATCATGCGGATACATATACGTATATCTATCATTGCATATTACACTAATAAACGATAAATAAAACGTAATGTTAAAAATTTAACTGCTGGTTCAACCATTTGTTTATATTCCTTTATTTTCACTTCCAGGTTCAATAATTATATCCACTACTGAGTCGTTTTTACACTAAACTTTAATAAAGAAAGTTTGAATTACTCCTTTAACAATATTTTAGTGAATTTGTTTTATATCAAAATTTATTTTGCATTAGGAGTTTTTACAACGTACAAAGGATGGAGAATATCTTTAACTTCTTATCTTAGGTAATATCATGAGCCTTTAATTGAAGAAAACATTGCAGAATGGGATGTATTTACTTCCTCTTACCCTAAGAGTTGATCATCTCCTGTTGAGAGCCATTTTCGTCAAGAACTTTAGCGCTGTTTTCTTCTGATGCATTTTCAATCTCATTTAGAACTTGGCTATTCTCACCTCTTGATGCATTTTCGTTTCCCTCAGGAACTTGAGTGTTGTCATCTTTTAATGCCTCTTCATTCTCATCAACAATTTTATTGTTGTCTTCTTTCGATGCATTTTCATTTTCATCGGGAGCGTTAACGTTATCTTCTTGTGGAACATTCTCGTTCTCCCCAAGAGCTTCATTATTGTCTTCCTTCGATGCATTCTCATCCCCATTAAGGACTTGACTGTTGTCTTCTCTCAATGCATCTTCATTCTCATCGAGAACTTGACTATTTTCTCCTCGTGATGCATCTTCGTTCTCATCAGGAGCTTCGCCGTTGTCTTCCCTCATCGAGTCATCATTCTCATCAACACCCTCACCATTGCATTCCTTTGATGCATCCTCTTCAGTCGCATACAGCTCATTCTTATGTTTTTTGAATAGTTTAGCAGAGAGAGTGGGAATGTCCAATGAATCCAGGAATTGATTCAAGGATTTGCAGGAGATGTCAGCATTCACTGAACCTGTACAAGAGGCTCATCAGAAAGGGGAAGAATTATTCTTTCTATTGAAAAGAAAATTATTAAATTTCATCAACATTTCAACCGCTCATTAACATTTTAAAATAAGTCAGAAGTGTCCATTTTACCCCAATTTCCCCTAGATGAAAATGGAACGAAGAATGGCATGAATGGCATTGCAGTCAAACTAAAATTTCCTTTCCCTTTGAAAAATTGTACTTCAACTGAATAGCGAAGTGGTAAAACGGTTTAAATCGACTTATCTCTTAGTTGAGTTTTTGAAGAATATCTCCCAATCTAAAGGAGATAATGAAATTTTCGTAATAACCTTTTTTCTGGAGCAAATTGAGTGCTACAAGAAAGGTCCTAACAAAAATTTAGCTATCTCCCTTAGATTCCGAGATATTCACTAAAAACTGGCCCATTGTCAAAATCGACTTAAACCGCTTTACCACTTCACTACTGAATAGTTTTCATTGAAGAATCAACATTTCGACAATGGAAATAATCGAAACCTGTGGCCTGAAATTAGGTTTCTAAGGGAAAAGAAAATCTTGTTGGACTGTAGAAGAAAAAGAACGCAAAATGACAAATGAGAGATGCAAACTTCAGAAGAGAAGTGTGATAAACGAAGAAGAAGAGTGTTCATGCCCACAATGAAGTGTAACAGATCATGAATTAGCAACAATACCATGAACAATTTCCCTGTTGATATCAGGAACCTGCGTTCGACTCCCCTCGATCTGCACGGTGCCAGTGTGAACCTCACTGATAATCTTGCACCGAAGACACCAAACATTGAAGACAGAATAGAGTCCGATTCGTCTCTCGTGCACAAGATTTTGCAGTGAAAGAAATTGTTTGCACTTGCCGCACTTCAAGCTCTTCACGAGGACCTCCAAGTCGACAATGCGACTGCCAACGAAAGTGTTGAAATCCGGGCGTTTTGCAGTCTCCACTTGAGCCACAGGTTCTGCCATAACCCTCAAACTCTCGGCCTGAGCTCTCTCGTGTCTCTTCTTCCAGGCCTCAGCCACCGCCAATTTCATCCTCATTTTGTGATCGAAACTCTTCTGCGATATGAACTTCCCCTTGTACTTCAGTGGCATTCTCCGTTTTTTCTCCTCACCCTCTTCCATTCTCAGCGTTTTGAGATCCTCCGTGATCCTGTTTTGTTTACACCGGTTATCGTTCTTGTGTGGAGGTGCCTGTGGAATATTTAGTTCAGTAACTCTCCACCAATCAGCTGTGCACATCTGGCCTGACTGAACTGACAGCATTTGACGTTTTTAGAAACTTTAGTGAGAAAAACATTGAAATACGATGGACGAAGAGGATATTCTGCCTCCTAGAACTCCATATCTACCAATAAGTAAGGAAATTAAGTTTTAATTCATTTGTGAAAATCCATTTGATGTTTTTGAGTTCGTTTGGAAGTGTTTTGAGTCGTTTCGAAGGTTAGACTATCTTCGAATGCATAAATTCGCCTGTTGCTGTGTCATTTCCTTGATTGAATTAAAAACACTGGATTTAATGGATATCGGAATACGAATAGTGAAAATACCTAGGGGAGGGCGGGGTAAAACGGCCCCTTTTGATTTTTTCAAAAGTGTTAGCTCAATCAATTTTAAATAAAATGAAATAATTTTTTTCCATGGAAACTACACTTCTTCCCCTTTAGAATGAGCCTAGACTGATCTCAATTAATGGATTTGTTTCTGAGTTACGAGTATCACAAATAAAGTTAAAAGGCCGTTTTACCCCACTCTCCCTTAATTATTTTGATTAGAATTTTTTTTATTATAAGCTTCCGGACACTGTATGTAGTCCACTCAGCATAGAAGAAAGAGAAAGTAAAAAATTTACATAAAATAATATGCGTTCCCTCCTGAGTTTTGATTGGAATAAAAGTGAGAAATCTCTTTTAGTCTGGGCTGCAATAGCCTCAGTTGGATGGTACGTTCTGGGACTCCTAGTGGCTGGCTTCTTCGCCTCTCCGTACATAGCTGACAAATACAGAAGTTGGAAGAGCAGAAGGGATGAACAGGATTATGAGGAGAGGTACAAGAAAAGTGAGTATTGAATGTTTTCATTTTAGAGTAGAGAATTCTCCTCCTTTCTTATACTTTGACGAATGCCTTCCACAGATCCTGACCTACAAGAGGAGCGTTTGACGTCGATTGAAGCAGCGAGACAACGCATGCAGTCCAAATACAATGAAACCGTTGAGGAAGCAGAACGGAGGAAGGAAGCTGTGAGTAATTCGTCAATTAAATAGTGAATAATTGAAATCCTTCTCGTTTTTTTAATAATAATATGTCCTACGCCATGGGGCTTAATGTATGTCAATTGTAGTGAATAATCTTATATTAAATTTCTGAAGTTAATATCAAAGTTTCCGAAGGAAGTTTCAGGAATGTATTCTATTTTTTTTATATAGGGGAGGTTGGGGTAAAACGGACACTTTTGGCTTTTTTTAAATGTTAATGAGGGGTTGAAATGTCGATAAAATTTAATAATTTTTTTTTTCAATACAATTCTTTCTCTTTGTGATGAGCCTAAATTGAGCTCAATTGATCAATTTGTTTCTGAGTTATGAATAATTTAAAAAAAGTTTAGTGTCCGTTTTACCCCACCCTCCCCTATAATACATCCAGTGTGAGTTTTTTTGAAGCCAATCTATTCGGCGTATTGTGTCATTAGATTTTTTACAAATGATGATTGCATACATTAAAGAGATTACGATCATACTATACTATATTGTATATACTATGTATAATATACAATATATAATAGAATACTATATGTATTATAAAATATAATGTGCATAATAAAAAAATTAAATAAACTGATAATAATAATATGCATAATGTATTATAATATAGTATATTATGGAATATAATATAATAAAGTATCGTAATATCTTTAATGTAGTATATCATAATTTATGAAAAATCTAATGATACAATACGCCGAATAGATTGGCTTCAAAAAACGTTACACTGGATTTCTTATTAAAGAAAACAGCCTTCGTAATCTAATTATTTTTAGGAGAAAGAGGAAAAAATGAGGGAACTCCTTAAATACAGTGATGAGGCTGGTGGCCACAGGCTCGGTGGACCGTCGACTTCAAAGTCGAAATATAATGGTAAACCTTAATTCATTAATTCATTCTTTCCTGTTCTCATGACGTCCCTAATTATTTCAATAACTCCAGATTATAATCCACTGACGGGAGATACAACGCGAGGATACAAGCCCCCGAAACGCAGTGCCTGTCGTGGCGGAGGCTGTGGTGGCTCCTAAAATTCACTCATAGAAAACTAATTAAATAATTTAACTACAAAAAAATCATTGTCGCCCCTCCGGAGCTTTTTTCCCGGAAATGGGGCTCCTAAAGACCACCTAACAACCTACTTACTTCGACTTAATTCATGACATACGTATTATCCATAAGAAACGTGCAATGATCATTGTAATCTGTGCAATAAGAGTGAAAGATACAGATCTATTACTTTTAATTTACATCTCAATCAAATGTTCAATAAAAATGTTCTCACAAAAATATGTCGTTTAAATAAGCCATCAATGGGAAAATTAATGATAATCCCCGAAGGGAATCGAAAATATTTACAATTTTTCACACACTGTCAAGTCCTTGGCTCATCAATACCCGTATTTGTCGTTGAGGCTGGTTTTTCCATCTCCACTCTGGTCCACTGGAGGCACCCACATGGAATAATCCTCGCTGTTCAAGTCCTCAGGGTAATTCTTTCCTATTTCCTTAGGAAGTCTATCAGCTCTTCTCCTCTGATTCTTTTTCACCTTCTTCGGAGGGATTTCTGTCGAGTGACTGTTCCCTCCAATCTCTTCATTTTTATCCTCCTGGGTCACTTCCATGGGCTCTTTTTCCTCTGAATCATCATCTCCCTTCCTGCATTCCTCTTCACCAATGAACCGTTGCTCAACAGCTTGCAGATCAGGTCTCCTCAGTCCATAACGACTGCTGCTCTGAACACTCTTCTCTTCACACGCCTCTCCTGACCCCTCAAACTCGAGTTTCGGCATTCTCTCTAATTTCTCTTCCTTAGCATTCACGGACTCAACTTTTTGCTCTGAATAAACTGCCTTCAACGAAGGCATATTCGCAGGTTTGGCAATATCAATGAGTTTCCTCAGGCCCTCCTCTTCCCTCCTCAAATGCACAAGCTCTGATTTCATCTTGACAATGTCAGATTTGCTGAGCAATAAAGTGCTCAAATGTGACATGAATGCGTCCAAAGCGTCCTCACTGGAGTTATCATCCTGAGCACTCTTGGCCTTTCGATGATTCTCCAATGCACTTTCAATTTTATTAATTTTCCCCTGAACTTCTGAGTGTTTGTCCATCAACGACGAGTAAGTCTCGACTTTGGCCTCCAATTTTCCAGCATTTCTCATCCTCTGCTCGCGTTTTCTCTCGACTGTTCCAGTTCTGTCCAGGAAGTTGTCCTCGTCAGAGTCGTAGTAGTCCTCCTCTTCCCAATTACGAGACTTTCGTTTTCTCCCTTCGTGCGTGGCTTGTCGAAGTAAGCCATGCCTGTCCAGGATTCTGCAGGCCTCCAGAGCACACTGCACCACAGACTCCTTCTTCTTTCCCTTGACCAGGGCCTCTGCCCTGGCAGTTCGTCCACCGTCGATTGGCAGGTCCACCCAGCACAGGAATTGCCCCAGTCCCTTCTCCTCGGTCTGATACTGGAGATCGTGGCCCTCCCTCTCGAACCATCCCCTCAGGGTCTTCTTGGGGTCGTCCAGGAACAACTCCTCGTTGTTGGACTGGGCGTACGGGTTCTCTGTCAAGTCAGTCTCTTCGTCAGCATCTTCACCCATCCCCCAATCAACCCCTTCAGCTTCCTCTTTCTCTTTTCTCATTCTTTCGAGCTCTGCCTCCTCTTCCTGACACTCTTGCTCCAACTTCTCACGCTCTAATAGCTCCAGTCGCCGCATTTCCTGAACGGAAAAATCATTATTTCTAAGATTATGATTTTTTTTATTGAAGAAACCATTTATTTGAGAGTAATTCATCTTTAAGACATTTTTCGAGGCTTTGAAATGAGATTCAATTGATTGAGATTTAAATGAGATCTATCTAAAATTGAATCATTTGGTCAGGAATTATTGACGATTTAAGGTGCTTCATTTCAAACAACCTCTCCAACTTAATTATTTTCGTTATAGGAAATTTCTATTCCATTCTCTTTTGCCATGACTCAGTTGCATGGAGAATTCACACGAAAATACCGCAGACGACAGATCGAATTGTTTAAATTTAAAAGAACATTTTTAAAAAATCTTGTTCTTTTAAATAAATTACTATGTCATTCTCTTCCGAGAATTTTTATGATTATTCCATATTTTCTAGCTCGTATGAAGAGAAATTGAATAGAAATTAAGGAAAAAATGCAACAGAATAAATGGAATTGTAAAAAAACTCTCAATCAACAATGAAATTATTATCAAATTAAATTTGAATTCAAAAGAATATTTTTTTTAATTTTATGCTCCTCTAAATAAATTACTATTTCATGCCCTTCCAAGAATTTTCATGATTATTCCATATTTTCTGGCTCCTATCAAGAAAAATTGAATGGAAATTAAGAAAAAAACTGCAACCAAATAGATTGAATTGCAAAAAACTCTCAATCAACAATTAAATTAACATCTAGGTACCCCCCCCCCCCCGACTAAATCACTCAAGTATACCTTCAATTCCGTCACAGAATATTCAGACTCCTCCTCCTCATCCTCAGGTGGAGTGGAAATAATAAACTTCCTCTGACTGCACCCAAACTTGATCATATGCCCTCCCTTCAATTTCACATAAGTCTTCGGTCTGATTCTACAATTATTCCAAAAAGTTCCATGTGTGCTCTCCAAGTCGTACAGATAGTACCCACTGCCATTCCTCTCGTCCCCAGTCTCCCTGTACTGGAGAATAGCATGATACCTGGAGATGGTGGGATGCTGCAGGGGAATATCGCAGACTGGGAGCCTCCCAACGACGAAGAAACTCTGCTTCGACAGATCAACTACGCTCAGGATAACCCCAGACTTGAGAACCTCGATTTTGTAGCCTGGGGGAGGCGGACCAGCCCAGGAAGGCTCTCTGTAAGGGAGAGGAAGGGTCATCTTCTCTGGAGCTGGTGGAGGCTTCTCAGGCTCGATTTCATCAGGCGTTTCACTCTCCTCTCTCTCGTCGTCGCTCGCTGCTGAGGCCTCTGACAGTGAATCTGGTGTGACAGCAGGTGCAGCACGTATTCCTACGATTTTCCCTCGTCGAGGACCGATTATCAACTGTGGCTTCTTGAATGCCTCTGGGGGCGCCTCTTCAGGGGGAGACTCACCGACTTTTGATTCAGAATTTATCGAATCATCTTGAATTTTATTCTGAGCCTCTGATGATGGAGTCTCAGCTTTTTCCTCACTTTGCTCCATTTTTCACTGATTCACAAATTTTTAACAACTCGTTTGTGACAAGTAAATGACAAAAAGAGAGGTTATGACCGGTTTGTTGACAGTGCGAGCTGGTGCGAGCTACTGACGCTGTTTTCATGAAGCGAATGGCGAGGAACGTTGATAAATTATCGATGGAGTGACCAATAAAAAGTGAGAGGTGGACTTCAGGGTTCAGTGCATCGTGAGCATCGATGAGAGATTGTAGAGAGTGGGTTGTTATTTGGGATTGGGATTGAGTGAATAAAAATAGATAGGAATGGTGGACGCCTCGACGAAGAAGAGCCTGAGTGGGATTCCACTGCTGCAAACGAGAGCTGGCCCTCGGGACAAGGAGCTCTGGCCCAGGAGGCTCCAGGAGGAGCTGATATGTCTGATACAGGTGGATCAATGCTGCCATCAGTGTCTAGTGTTTATCCAGCCATATGGCACTGTGATTCTAACGTTTTGCGTCTTGCTTCCAGTACACGAAGAATAATAAGGCCTCTGACAGCCACTGGTTCCACTTGCAACCGAATGAGGGGGGAACCAAGTGGTTCGGAAAATGTTGGTATGTCCATAATTTGCTGAAGTACGAGTTCGATGTTGAGTTTGACGTGAGTAGCAAGATCTATTGTTTCTACGATATTCTTCTTAATTTAATTGAGTCTTGGGTTCGACTGAGGTCATGGGCATATTTATATTTAGCAAAATGAATGCTTCAGACATTTTTTTGAGTATTCATAACTCAGGGATGAAGTAGTCAATTGCAATCAGACTGGGCTCATTACAAACAGAAAGGAGATTATTCTTTAAGGAAAAAATATTCCATCAGCAATCGAATAAGACTCTCAACGGGTCGGGAGGACCCGTACATTTATCTGAGCACCTGTAATTATTAAATAAGCTGTCTCAAAGAAATTTAAATATTAGCTACCTAGGTCGCCCATTATTCACAAGTCACGAATTTTGGTTTGACCCTGTATACAGGGTCAAACTAAATCAATGTGACTAGTCAAAAAGAAATTAATTTTAATATTTTGGATTGTTATAAAAAATTGCCATACCATGTGTTCTTGAATTTAATAGAAATTTCGAATTTATAATTTTTTTTATTATTTTTAATTTTATTGTTTTATCATTTGAAAAAAATCTAGAGTCCATTTTGGCCCATTTGTCCCTAATAACATATGCATACATTGGATTAGGCTCTAGAAATTAGACTCTCGAGACTTTTCATGTTCTAAAATAAAATAAAATACAAATTTAATAAATATAATAAAATTCTTTAAAATTTGTATTCATTCATTTTTCTTCCTTCCCCATGATCACAATATTTTTATAATCATTAACAGATTCCGGTAACGTATCCCGTCACTGCTCCCGAGCTGGCATTACCAGAATTAGATGGGAAAACGGCTAAAATGTACAGAGGAGGAAAAATATGCCTGAGTGACCACTTCAAGCCATTGTGGGCTCGTAACGTTCCCAAATTCGGAATTGCTCATGCAATGGCCCTCGGGGTATGTCTTGAACGAGTCCTCCCATGCAATTATCCCTTGAAAATGTATAATATAAAATTTATGTGATTGCAGCTGGGCCCCTGGCTGGCAGTGGAGATCCCCGACCTCATCGAAAAGGGAGTCATCAAGCACAAGGAACAGTGTGACGCGAAATAACGATCAACTAATTCTAAAATAAATTCTACAATCTCCATTCCCATTTTTCTGTATTCAATAATGAAGTGTTAGCCCACAGATGTTTTATCATACAAAAGAGGACTTTATTGAGTTGAATAAATTATATTTTACATTTTACCTTCAACATTTTCAATATTTCCTTCTACTTCTCATCGTCTAATTTTATCTTTTTGGTGTCTTTGATGATCTCGTCTAGTTTGTACAAGTCTTTCAAGGAAACCTCTCCAGTCCCTCTGTCGAGGGGCTTTGGCTGTGAGGCATCTGGCTTCCAACCCAGCATGTAAATTATTTGAAACGTCGCAGGAACGTAAATACTACCATCCTCCTTCGTCTTCCCATAAAGCTCTTCGTAAATTGCTGCAGCTGCCAATGCAGTGTCTCGTTTCAGGTGTAATTTTCGATTTCTCGCTGCGTTGTTCTCCGCCATGCCTAACAGACGAGAGAAAATATTTTTAAGCATTAAATTTCTTAATTAAATTCACTGAGAAAAGTGAACAAAAAATTCTCTTTAAACATTTTTTGACTTTTATCAAATAAACAGTAAAAATTTTGAATAATGTCATAAACTTCATCTTTGCATAAAATAGTTTTCTAGAAACTGGGAAACATTGTGCATCGATAAAAACATGATTGAGCATAAATTACTTGGGGAAAGCTCGTAATCTTCGAAAATTAAAATTCTGAAAAATCTGGTGTCATTTATAGTTTGAAAAAATCGTTCAAATGACCAAATGTTACCTTTTAAATCCCACATGAGTTCGAACATGGAAGGATACCCAACGAGCATTTCATCGCAATCAATAGTGAGCATCGTGAAGCCAGCCCTCGTCATCAAGCTCCCAATGTCCCTGATCTGCGTGAAAGGTGAGACGTGAGGAGAGATCCCTCCATCCCTCTCCAACTCTGCGAGTTGTAAAGAACTTCTGAAGGAGATAATCACAGACAATTGTACACCTACTCCCAATCATGCCTATAAGAGGGTGGGGCAGAATGGATTCTTTCTATTTTTTTTCCCATTTTCATAAAAAATCAGGTACAAAAAAAAATACAGAAAAACTTTTGATAATCAGAAATTTTGATAATCCGAAATAATCTCCAATTGCCATTCAGTTTTGCATAGCCCTGGAGTCTCCGACAATTGTGATTGTACCATCAAAAAAACGTTGAAAAAAAGCTGAACATTTTCAAAGAGCGTTTTTGCATAATATTGGGAAATAAACTCAATAGGGAGGAAATTGCAAATTAACAATTTGATGTATCTAATGGCTGTTAGGTCGTTAGTTACCATGATAAATTATCCATTCACTATTTCCTCTCTATCGGACTTATTTCTCAATCTTTATTAAAAACGCTTTTTGAAAATGTTTTTTTTTCTACTTTTTCAAATTGTACAATCATAATTTTTGGGGACTCCTCCATGATGTAAAATCCAGTGGAAATTGTGATGTATTTTACATTATGAAGATGGAAAAACAATCGAGATAACCCGGGCCTTAATCAACAAGTCACTAGCGAAATGGTAAAGCGGTATAAGTCGATTTTGACTATTGGCCAGTTTTAAATAAATATCTCGGAATCTAAGGGAAATAGCGAAATTATTGTAATTTCCTTTTTTGTAGCTCTCAAGTAGCTCTACAAAAAAGGTCATGACAAAAATTTTGCTATTTCCCTTAAATTTTGAGATATTCATTGAAAACTGGGCAATAGTCAAAATCGACTTATACCGGTTTACCCCTTCACTACTGAATTCAATGAATCACTGAAAAAAAATTGAAAGTATTTGTTTTGCCCCACTTCTCCCCAATCATACCTGCTGATATTCTACCTCAGTTCAAAGAGAGAGTCGCCCCCGAAAATGGCAGCCATAAAGACCCCATCATTTCTGAGGCTCTGAATAATCCTGCTGAAGCACCCAGGGAGATCATTGACCCAGTGAAGACTCAAGCAACTGATGACCAGGTCAAGACTGTTGTCCCCCAGGGAGAAGCTCTCCTCATCCAGCACCTTCCTCTCCACCTCCACCCCCTCAGGGGCCACAGCTTGCTCAACAAAACTGGAGGACATGTCAGCTAAAATCAATTTCTTCACGCTGTCGGACTGGATATTCCTGGAGACGTGTCCACGACCGCAGCCCAGGTCCAAGGCGCACTGGAACTCCTTCTTGATATCGAAAACCCTGTCAGCAAGTCTATACCCCACTTCCTCCTTCAAATAGTCGTACAGTTTGACCTCTGGGTCCCTAGCTGCTCTCTCACGTTGCAAAAGCTTCGCATTCCTATCGAAAACATTCATTACACTATTGGGGGGTAAATTTCTGTAACATTGAGAGGTACTTATTCTTCGCATGTTTAGAAGTCGAGTTTTCGTGAGGTTAAGAGTCATTTTTGTCACTTTTCGCCTGTGACAGCGATAGTTCACAGTTTATTTCAATTTCCGGAGCAAAAAACGAGGACTACTGGCTGTTATTTCCCCTTCAATCATTGAAATTTAATTAAAAACAAATGGAATTCTTTTCGGAGCAACAAAACATTCGCTCCGAAACGAAACGTTGCGGGGCTTGAGGCCAACGCTAAAATATTATGAGTGTGAAACGTAAAAATAAAAAATTAGGAAAGGAGAAAATCTCTGCGCAACATGTCTGCGCACATCAACAATGGCCGACTGATCTCGCAGTGTTGGCGTTCGTCACCGGATTTATGCGAAAATCAAGGGTAAAGCCGTCAAAATAATTATTAAAAATGTAACTAATAGTTGACAACAAGGGACGACAATAGTTTCATCATAAAATCTACGATTATTCTGACGAATTAAAGTGTTCAAATGTAAAAATAAAACCTGTGCGCAACATCTCGGCGCACATCCAAAATGGCGGACTGATCTCGCGGCTTTGGCGTTCGTCACCGGATTTTAGGCGAAAATCAAGGGTAAATCATCAAAATAATTACTAAAAATGCAATTAATAGTTAATAACAAGGGACAACAATAAATTCATCATAAAATCTACAATTATTCTGATGAACTAAGTCTTGAAACATAAAAACAAAAATTACCATGAATGAATGGCGAAAACCTGTGCGCAACGTCTCGGCGCACATCAAAAATGGCCGACGAGTCCCGCGGTTTTGGCGTTCGTTACCGGATTTTAGGCGATATCAGGGGTAAAATCATCAAAATAATTCTTAAAAATGCTATAATTAGTTGTCAATAAGAGACAACAATAATTTGATCATGAAATCTACAATTATTCTGATGAATTACGCGTGTTAGAACGTAAAAACCAAAATGCACAAGAAAACAATGAAAACGTCTGCGCAACATCTCCGCCCTGATGGAGTCCCTGGCGATCATCTGAGTATTTTCGAAGAAATTACTGGTGAGATCAGCAAAATAATTAATAACAAAGCGATAATTAATTAATAATGATGGACAGCTACAATTGTACAAAGAAATGGTTGAATATTTCGATAAACTACGATTTTTAAAACGATGTTGAAGTTTTGAATAGTGGAATTTTAAAGTCTCCGTGTGACCGACGTATTTGTGACGCCACGAGATGACGCCTGGAGGCAATTCCGGACAATAAATCGAGGGTTTGTGCTGTTTTGATGAATTAAATGACTTTTTATTCAATTAAAAACATTATAACACTAGGTAATGAGTGAAAATAGTGGACACAGGATTTTACTAGAGTGTTAGTGTTGTGAATGTGATGAAGTTGTTTTTTATTAATCACTAGTGAATAAGTGTTCTCGGGAATTTCTTTGTCGACGTGTGTGTAAATACGTAAGGTGGCAGTTTCAGTCATGTTTGTGTGGTATTTAATTTCGAAAATGTTTAGTGCAAGTGATCGTGAAGACGAGCTTCCGGAGGGATTGGAGAGCATCTCGGCGTCAAGGTGAGGATTTCAACCTCTGGTGAGTCACTAAACTTTACAATTGAATTGAAAATTGACAGTTTTCAATCATCAATATCCCGAGATTGGCTGACACGATTTCAACAATTATCGTTTTATCTTGAAGATTTTTTTTCAGCCTGTGAAATGAATTTTCACTCGTCCCAATCGGATCATTAGATCTAGAGATATTGATAATTTAAGATCTGTTTTATTACACTTTTGATTTTTTTATTTATCATCGGCCCATTTTGACCTGAATATCTATTTGAGATCTCGACGACAATTTTTGGGTCTTAAGGCCCATGGACAATGCCAATAATCCGCCAAAATCAATCCCATCAATTTCTGCTTCCCAATGGAAGCATTAAAATGGTTCTATTTTTCGATTCTCAAATCTTAAAAAACATTTATGCATATGATTATTTGACTCCCCTACACTTAAATATCCCCTAAATTGAATTTTCCGCTGACGAATATTCTGTTATTTTGAGCTTCATACATTCAAGTATTGAACTCGCGGTAAATTATTATTAAATTATTATTAGTTATCGGGATCTTGATTCAATCAACCATTTGAACTCGGGGAGGGGAAATTGGCCTCAAGCCGTCTGAAGTTTAACGAACGTGACTGCATCATAACAACAAACTTAACCTCGAAAACGACTCGTGGAGATTTATACCGCTCGCTACGTGTTTTCCATCCGTCATTACTGACAATTAAATGTTTACAATTATTTAAATGATCAGTAAAGTTTGGAATTGATGTGAAAAAGACTGGAGAGTCACAAAAAACTGAAGAATCGCGAAAATCGTGGAGTGAGTGCGTGCAAGAGTGAATTTGATGAAAACATTCTTAACTGAGTTGAAGTATTTGAGTGAACAATGGATCATCAGCAGCTGCAGCATTTGAATAACGCTCTCACAGCTGTACGAGTCCTCAGATCTAGTGTCAGACAAGTGTTTGATTCTGTGGCGAATGGGCTCACATCGGATCATGGGGATGAGAACAAGGATTCCAAGTATTTGAGTGAACTGCAGGAGTTGTTGGTAGCAGCACATTCCAACTTGAGGTGAAACCACGGTTTTATCCACATGTCTACTAATATTCATATTAACATCATTTTTTTCATTTATTTTAATCAACTGTTGCTGCTTTTTTGGAGTTTCATTTTCATTTTTGTGAGGTATTTCTTCAGCAAAGGGGTTTTTTTCGTTTATAATTGTGTTTTTTACGGTTTAGAGACGTTGAGGCGGCTGTAGGCACCCTAAATCCACCCTCAGGTCCCTTCAGCCTCGGCAGCACGACGTACCTCAGTCAGGAAACCAGTCAGGAGAGACAGGCGTTGTACAGTACTCTCGTGAACAGTTACAAATGGTGTGACAAAGCCCATGAGTACAGCAACGTTGCACATGTCCTTCTCAGTCAAAATTCGTTGAAGAGGTCGTACATAAACACCAGCAGCAGGTCCAAACGGGGGAGAATACAGACTAGCACTCATAATGTTTCCCCTGCGTAAGGAAAAATCCCATTTACTTTCTCAAATTCAAGTGATTCAGAAGTCAATTTCCGGCAAAATATATATCCTGACATTTTAATTATCTTACTAACCCTGATTTTAGCATCAGAATCTTTGACATCAAAGGAAATATTTAAGAACAAGTAGAGATTTCTTTAACTGCAAGTAAAATCTGAAGTATTCTTCTTCATTTCTGTTGATTTAATTCCGCTCTCACTTGATGTCGAATAAAATGAGTAATTTATTCAATTGATTAGCCAAGTGGACGCCATGTTCAGCACCCTAGACCGCCTATCCCCGGATATGACGATCACAATAACTCGGCCCTTTGCCTCGAACGCCATCCTCAATGTGACCATGGGTCACATTCTGAAGGGAGCGATTGCCTTCAAGGGGCTCATGGTTGAATGGGTTATTGTGAAGGGCTATGGAGAGAAAATGGACCTCTGGACAGAGTCTCGGCACAAGGTCTTCAGGCAAATGACTGAGACTGCACAAGCTGGAATGCTACATTTCCACTCTCCAACGATGCCAGAATACGCTGTCAGATCTTTCATGGTAAATCATTATTTTTATTATACTTATAATTAAAAGTTGATTTCTCTAATTTTTTTTCTCTGGATTTCACCGTTTAGAAAAAAAAAAATCAGAAGAAAAAACTATTGATTTTTGTCCAATATTATGTTGGCATATGTTTTTGTATTTAATTTTTTCAGACAAGTCCATGAAACAACAGTGAGAAAACAAAATAAAATCAAAATAACTCGTCTTCTCACGACCCCAGCAAAAGAATTACATCTAAAATGTAAAATAATTATCACCCTCATTATCACCTTCATTAGCACTTGTCACGAATCCCCTAAATACAAAGATCCTCCACTCCATACCCCTAATGACTAATTAAATCTTGCAGACGTGGTTCGGAACTTTCGCTAATGTATTCAGCCAGCCCTGCAAACGATGTGGACTTCACCTCCACAACGCCATGCCCCCGACCTGGCGAGAATTCCGTTCGCTCGAGCCATTTCATCAGGAATGCAAGCCCTAAGTGCATCTCCAGCCCCACAATCTCTGTACATAAATCAACTCATTCGAAAAAAAAATTGCAAATAAAAATCAATTCGTCAATTAATCACTGTATAATTAATGAAATTCTCAACGACCACTCGATTACTGTTAGTCATCTTTATTCATTGAATAACAAAATTGACGATAGTATAAAGTTGAAGGATTGGGAATTTGTTTTTTTTTATCGTTTTAATAATTTTTTTTCTTTCTTAAGGAAAATTATTTGCATACTTGCGTTAACAGATTTTCTTCTACTTCGATTAGTACTTATAGAAAGTTATCTCGGTACAATGTTGGATTACTTTTTTTTCCCTTCTCTCACATCTGTTCTTTCAATACGGCTTACGGAAGTTGGTCCACACAGAGCTTCCTGCGAATGAAATAAAGTAAAATAATTTGTGAATCTCGTGTGTCACTCCTCCCTCGCTTTTATCACTGACTTACTACAAACTGATTCTCAGAGAAAAATTATTCCTCGTTAACACAGTTTTCTATCGCATTTGCACTGTACACAATTCGATTTTTTTGTTTCTAAAAATTAGCGATTTCTATTTAGCGTGTATTGTTTATCTCCCTTTGGTTTATTTAATCACAGAGCTTTATATGGATTGAAAATGTGTGAAATATAGTTCAGAGATATTCCCTCAACTTCATATTTATTTATATATTTTTTATCTAAAACATCCATTCGTTTATGCTAGATCCTCTTGGAAATCATAATTCAAGGTATTAACGATTATTTACATTTATTCCATGGGTATAGGAGTATTATGAAGTGGACAGTAACTAGGCGTTTCTTGAGAAATAGAGGGAAATCGTAATCACTGATTTTTTTATATTTTTCGTGAGCTAAACTCAATTGCTGAAATTAAATAATTCAAAAGGTCTTTTCATTATTTCAAAAATATTTTGGAAACTGCTGTCTTTCGACATTCGTCGCTAAACCCAATGGTATATTGAGAAAATTAATATGTAATCCTTGAAATTCAGCAGTATCAACTCAAAGCGTGCACGAACATTTTCATTCATTATATAATAGCTCTGTAATCGATTAATTTTTCGTTAATCCTACCATATTTCCATCATGAGTATCATTGGTTTATTTATTTTCCTTCAATGCTCTAAGTGAGTTTTACATAGTACTCGTTATTTTAATATCATTCATGTAAATATAACTAGGTAATTATATTTAATGTAACTGTACACATTCACATTTGGAATATCTTTGGCGCTTGTTAAGTATTTTTTTCCTCCTTCGTATTATTATTTTTTTATTCAGCGCAAGTCATTTGAATGGCAGTGAACTTATATTTTACATTTTCCTCGCGTTCATGCACTTGTTCTCGTGAGTTATCAATTTCTGAATTTTTTTTTATTGTGATCACTTGCATCTTTTGGATCCAGATTTCAGTGTTTTGAAGTTCTTTTAAGGCTCTATCTATCTGCATCAATGATTTTTTCATATAGGAATCATTGAGTTGAAACTATTACGGGATTATTCAATTGAGAAAAAAAATAATCAGTAGATTCAGTTTTATTCGTCTTCTACTTCCGTTGAAATGAAAAATTCATTGTTGTAATTAACTGAAGAGATTGAGGATTTAATTGCCATTTTGTGATTGTTTTTCTCAGTTATTTAATTTTTCTCGCTTTTCTTTACTCTTATAAATTTCATCTGTCTATGAAAATCTGCGCCTAATAAAATTGTGTGACATTTCCCCAGTGAATTACAGTTATTATAACCATGAGAAAATTTTTAAAAATTTGTTTCGTCGCTTTTTCGGTGAATATTTTGGTTTTTACATTCCGTTACAGGCCCCGATGTCACAATGATGTTATCGAAGATTTTCTAGTTGGAAAATAGGATGCTTGTCTCTTGGTCGACTCCTCATGTTTAAAAATGGGTTTTATTGATGAATAAATTTACATTTTTGTCTTTTTTCATTAGAATTTAGCCATTCGATTAAATATCCGCTTGAAATGCATGAAAAAATACAAAAGTAATGATGAAAAATCAATTACAAACGATAACAAAATGAAGTGATCAATTTTAAGCGGATATTTGATGGAGCGGTTCACGAAGTTGACGAAAAAATGAATAATTACCCTCCATTTTTATTAATTCAATATTTATTCATTTGAATTCTATTTCACTGTATCACTCATTGTAAATTCTCGAATCAGGACGAATCATCCATCAATTTCACGCAGATAATGATGAAAATTCACATCGTTGATTATAAAAACCGAGATTTTTATAAAATCACATATTGATCAACTTCATTAATCCTCATTAGAATGTCAATAGTCCAATTGTTCTTTGAGTCGAAAAGTAACAGCAACTTTCCACACACACGCATCGATTTTAAGCCTATTAATAATTACTCTTCATTGTTTTGTTTAAACGGATATGCTATCATTACTTGATTCATTTTTCAATTTATTGTACCGCCATATTTGTCGTAAAAATCCAATCGCACTTGGTTTTTTTTTATAATTAAATTAATCATCTCCATCGAGTGACAAAGTTGAAATTTATTTTTGCAGCGAAAAGGCAAAATGTAAAATCCAATTTCCATTTTTTTAGTGTGAAATTCTTCCAAAAACAAATTATTTCAGGGGAAAACATCAAAACAAATTTTTTGCAAATATATTTTTTCAGTGTTTTCTTCTGAATGCATTTAGTATCGAGATAAAGTCACAGTTAACGAAATAGAATGGACTTTTCACATAATTTTTACCCATTCGCTACAGTTTTTAATACTTTTCCCTCCATTTCTTACGATTGAACGAGCTTGTACGTTATACTTTCTTTCTACCCCTAAATGCCTATCCTAGATCGTTAATAATAAATTTCTTCACCTCTCGGAGACAACTGGGATACACCAGAAATGCAGAAGAAAACCTTTTTATTTATCTCTCAATCGGGTCAACTGTTTTTATTGCCTGTTTCGTAGATTTCATTCCTTCGCTTTTCAACCCTTGAAAAACTTTAATGTCTCTCCTCAACGTCTCATAAATTTTCCCAACGTTTTTCCGTAGTTTTCTAGTGAATAGTCTGATTCCTTTTTTTTCTTAAGTATTACGTATCGATTACTGTGAAAGTCGCATCACTCAATCAATCGTGTTTTCTCATTTTTGCGAGAAGTTTCGTAAGCTTAGTAGAGACAGACGTTATTTCTTCAGGAGATGTTTTCAACTCTTCTATCAGTTGAAGGTTGAAAATTTTTAGTACAATCTGGTGAGTAGTTGAGTTTACACATCATTGAGGTTTATTGGGGAAGGGTGGAATCAGATTATTTGAATATTACTTCAATTATTTACGAATGATTCTCAACATAAAACTAATTTTTTTGAAGAGAAAAATGAATTTTAAAAAAACTTAACATTTATTAATTTTTCCTTGAGATTTTTTTCATAGATATTTCATAGATGAAAATCAATACATCAATAGAGAAATTCTTGCGCATGAATTTTCGAACTCTTATTTGTTTTAATAAATTCTATAGAGGAATTACAATCAACGAAAAACAAAATTTGTAAAAAAAACTGCTAAAACTCACTCCACCCCACCCCAAAAATCGTTAGAATTTCTTCCATAATTCATCAAGCTTTCGTCAACTACTCTCGCCAAGTATACAAGAAAGTGCACCGAGAAAACCCCTTCGTTATAGCCTGATTACAAACTGTACTATATTACCCTTTGATTATTGATATGAAATTGCGAATGAATTCATTAACCATTACAATTTTTAGTCTTTATAATTTTAGAATTGTAATAAACTTGAACAATAGAATTTTCCCCCCACCCCAATCCATTAAATTACGAACGAATAATACTGATAAAATTGAAACTGTTAATTTTATTTAACAATGAACACAAACAATCAATCACATGATGACGAAAAACTCATTCAACGATCAATTTACCTCGAATCAATGATTTTCCGTGGCAACCGTTGCCACATTAATGAGTAATATAGTACATTTATACATTCCCCCTCAATTACACGAGTGTATACGATATAAATAGGAGTATACAATTATTTACATCAATTTATGTACATATAATGGAAGGTCACCAGTCAATTGAGTATTAAAAAACATATTCGATTTAAATGGCACAAAATACTTCACTGAGAACGCAATTCCTCAATTTCCCTAATTAAATTCTGAGCAATAAATTTATCATCATCAATAATAGTTTTTTAATCGCTGGAAACCTTCCGTTACACCCACAATATCACTTCAATAATTCGCCCAGTCTTCCAACAAGTTCGATAACGCAATGATAAACAAATAATGATAATTGTCTATTTCACTCGGCAATCACTCAGAGTATCATTCATAATTCATCTTTAAATTCCACTAATTAAATAATTTTTAGTGTCTTGTTGTGTCGAACGTCTTTCATTTATTTTAAATAATTAGTGCAAAGCTGTTTTGTTGATTATTACGAACATCCCTCGATTGATTAATTTTACTGAATTAAAACTGTTGAACACTTTTTTGGGAAAAGTGAAGCACGATTTTTTTTTTAAATTTAAATTATCAACTATTTATCTTGATTTTTCATTAGAAGTGTTATTCTCCAGAGCTTTTGTATCCCATCCACGCTATCTTCACGAGCTGATACGGCGTCTCACTTCAATTTCCGGTAGGCCCACATTCCATGAAATAGCTGTGGCATTAGTAGCACGACGCAAACTGTTACGAAGGAATGTGGCGCACGCTTTGCTGCGCTCGGTTATTATTTCGTAAAGATGATTCTCGATTGTGAGACTGTTGGTGCTGAGTAACAGTGGTATAGGCGTACTCATTATCATAAAGTTGCCAATATTAAGAGGAGTTTCCCATTGTCAGACACCGCTGTTCGGAAAGCGTGGCGGGGGAAGCGGGGGCGGTGCTCTTTCCGGTTGAGCGGGAGCGATGGAAGAGCGTTCTGATCCAGCTGCAAAAACAACTGTTGGGGATTTCATTAGTTTAGGGGGGTTTCTTAGATTTCTCATTGTTTAATTGTATTTACAGTTTCAAAACTGCATAATTTTTCGTACAAAAAGAAGAAATGAACGTAATTTAATAGAATTCTCATCAATTTTCTGCCATTTCTGTAATTTTGAAAATATCTGAGAAAGGGAGAGGTTCAGAGGAAATTGCGGAAAGGTTTCTCTGACATTCTCCTCTAGACCTGATACTTTCGGAAATATTTTTGAACCCATTCCCTGCATACCAACATTCTAATTAATAAGTCAACGAATTTCCCATCGCGAAATTAATTATTCAGAAAAAAATGATTCATTTTGGTTTTGAGGGAGGCAATTGCATTTAGATAATGTAATATCCAAAAATTCGGGTAATTCATGCAAAACATGCGACACAATTATTCATTAACATTCCCGCTAATGACCTATACTGTAAAACACTCAGGTGGCTTAACTTGACACATTAAACTCCAAAAGCTCATACACTATCTAAACAAGAAATACTATTTGACCTCTACCATGTTATTCTTTCTCAAAGTTACACGTGAGTCACTCGGAAACAGACAAAAATACAGTTCCTCCATCTGTTGATATATCATTAATTACAAAAATATTGTAAAGAGTCATTGTGAAGTCCCACGCAGGAAAATCCAATTGCCCTTTGTGATCTCTTCACGTATCGGTATTATTTTAACTACTACAGAGGCCAGTGTATCAGAATCGGGTGGATATTGTTGAATTTGTGATAATACAAGTTTGAATTATTGTGACGCGTTCAAATGAAGGATGTGTTGCTGTGGGCGTTTCAATGGATGATCAAATTATGAGAATTACTAATGATTATCTACGAGTTCAATTGTACAAAATAATCACAACTACGAGTATGAGACTATGGGTGACAAAAATTATTGAATTTGAAAAATATTTTTGGGGGTCAATATCTACGAAATGACGAAATTTACAGAAAATGTCGTGATTTATAAACGAAGTTTAATGGCATTTTTAACTAGTTTTTGGAATTAAATGGAATCTTTCACGAATACTTCAGATATTTATCAAAAGACATTTTTTGCTGTCATCATATTCTAGATATTGACAAAACAATGGACACAACATTTTTCAAATTAATAATTCTCACGATCAATATGAGTAATAAAGTAATGAATGAAGAATACGATAAATCATCGAATATGCAAAGAATAAATTTTCAGTATTAACCGAATGATTAATGAACCCAGAAGACCCTCAACGGGTCTCCTGTGCCCCCACACATAATCCAGAAGTTAATCATCAATATTAAAATCTGTAATTTCATAGATCCTCTTGCAGAATTCATGAGTAACAAGCAAATTCATAAACCAAATCAGTCAAATTAAACTCATGTTACGTTCAGCTAAAATCAAGAATTGATTGTTTCAATGATAATAATTAAACAAATAATAACGTATGGAAAAAATTCAATAGAAAGGCTATTCGTTTTTTGTCTATTTCTATTGAGAATTCCATTGCCTTTGATATTTTGATTTTTTCGCATGATTTTTTCTATAACAATTCTCGGACATAATTTTTTTCAATTCTTCGTTGAATTTTTCCTTTTTTTCATTACGAAATTCAATGAAAAATATAAAATATTTATGTTTGAGAATTTTTATTAAAAAAATTGTAATAGAATCGCATAGAAAAGTGAATTTTCAATAGAAGTGATTAAAAAATGAAGAGAATCCCGAGAAATTCCTAGCAAATGCGCTATTGAACTTTCTATTAGTTTTTGGTCGATTCTATTGAAAAATTCCGCAGCTTCCCTTCTCTTTCAGTACAAATGTTTAATGAAAAATAGTTTATAAAAAAATCTATAGAATTCAATTTTATTCAATTTATTCCATTGAGGTATTTTCTCTGGAAATTCCTCTTCAGAAATTTTCCAATTTTTTTCATTGGATTTTTCAATAAAAAAATTTGTGTAAAATACATTCTGTTTGACATTTTTTATGAAGAAAAACAGGCAGTAAAGCAGTGGAATTTTCCAATAAAATCCGTTAAATACTGATAAAATTTCAATACCCATAGAAATTCAATAGAAATCCAATAGAATTTTCTATCGAATTCCCTAGGTTTTTCAGTGAATTTTTTTCGTGCGTGTCACGATGATGATAATGATGATAAAATAAAATCGCTTACAGTGAGACTACAAATCAACGAATTCACGTACATACAGAGATAATAAATAAGGGGTGTCATGCAAAAGTGTTGAGGTCGAGGGGGTGGGAGGATGGGGGGACTGAGTAAGGATTCTCAACACGCAGCAAACGATTCCTCCAGGCCCAAGATAGCAGATACTGCAGACTCCACGAATTATTATTTTTTTCTCTTTTATTATGGGATTTTCAGACACAGAGCAAAGGGGATCCCAGTGGATTCTCCGGGTGCGCGTGAGGAGATTTTCATCACCATTTTTTCTCTCATTTCGGGGGATAATAAAGATACAATTGGAAATTGTTACAGTGCGAAGTGATTTTCCTCAATTGAAATTCCGGAATCCACGAGAATTGGGAATTTAAAAAAATTGAAAAAAAATTTCTCCATTTTTTTCAGATTTTTTTTGGTTGTTGCCAGTGGTTCATCTAGTGGGATTTGCAATTTTAGTGCGATTAGTTTGACGGAACGATTTTTGTGTAATGGAAAAAGCGTGGAGTGCCACTTTGCTGATAACTCAATTAATCCCTTCAATTTTCACAATTAATCGAGTGACGTTCCGTCCCTGTGCGTTCATATTCCATCGATTTAGAAAACAAAAATGATATTGGTAGTGGTTAACTCGTTCAAAGGCGTGCCATCTACCGTGTCAGTGTGCTCTGGTATTTTTAGGCAATTTTTTTTTTAAATTGAGTTGTTGAAAAATAAAAAGGTAAAGTATTCTTCTGATTTTTGGACCTTACCAAATTGCGGTGGAATTATATCAGAGGATCCTAAGTGTCCCCTGGGCTGTCATCTAAAATTTATCACCCAAACTTTGGCATAATTATGGTTTTTAACAAAAATAGTTGTAGCGAAGTGGTAAAATCAAATAATATAAAGAACATTTCTGATTAATAAATGAGTAATCAAATGAACTGGAGTCTCCACAAATTTATGAGTCGTGAACTAGTAGATTCGGAAATAATGATCAGACAACAACAAAAATTCGAATTAATTTGAAAAAAATTCTGGATGAATTTTGCTGAATTAATTAAATCCCAATAACTCTTCAGATATGTCTCTTCATTTTGCAAAATATTTTCGAAGAAAACCCAGAATAAAAAACCGTAAAAATGAGAAACAGATATGTATGAAAATATTTACCACTTCACTACATCAACACTCGTTCAATTGAACAATGAAAAAAATCAGTAAATGTCCTACCGATTGTTAACAATCCTATAAACAACAACAGTCCCTCTAATAAATTCGATGGCACACAGAGACATTGGAATAAGGGTCAATAGATATCATGTAACAATTATTGGCTACAGCCATGTCTGAGGAATTGTTTGCCCTGTTGATGGAAGTTTTGATAGTGACAGGTGATGATACGGGTGTTGTCGGTCAGGTTGACAGGCCTTACATGAATCAGGATGGGGCTTCTCCTCTGCCACCATGAGGGCTGCACTCTCTGCCGGTGGTATGTGTCCCTCTAACGCATTCGTACAGTTTAGCATGGTCCTGCAAAACACCACGCCACTTGTTTCCAACATTTTTTTCTCTCCTCCAATATTTTTCATTCCAATTTTTTATGACTCCTCACACTCTTCACTCCTCCACTTAACTCTCTCTCTTTTTTTAAACTTTATTCTGAGAGCGACATGCAATTTTTGTTATCAACTTTCCGACTGACTGAATGAGCAACAGAGAGTGTTTCTGCTGCATGAACAGCTTTCGATTTAATCGTGACACGACAGCTTGCAAAACATTTAATGAATTTTTTTTTTTCGGTGACACTTACACGTCTCATTGCGGGAATTCGTGTGTTTCACGGGTGCTGCTTTCACGCTTACATGAGTTGGATGACACGAAGAATTTATGGTATCAATAAAAAAATTAACGAAGAGAAAAGTAGACTTGAGAGGCGGTGAAGTGGATTTTTTTAGCCGTGAATAACTCGAGATCGGCAGTGGGAAATTGGACAATTTTTTATGCTGAAGGAATAAAGTTTGAATTAAAAAATTGTTGTCATGAATCAAACTAATAATTTCGTTCGTGTAATGCAACTCTGACGTCGAACACAGTAGAATGCACAATGAGACATGTAAGAGTGAAAATCACCTGCTGTTTTTATCATCATCCCAAAATAAAATGCATTTCACAGTTTCTATCCTTCGACTTTACGTAATCAAAAACATGAAAATATCTCAAACATTGTGAGATATTCACTGGCCTGTGTAGTAGAAAAACGAGAAAAAGTAAACGTGAATATCAGTAAAATAATTGAGCGTTAGATATCTATTAATTACATTTCACACTCATGAATTATCCAACGATTCAACGAATTATCTCAGTCAATCCTAGATTTTATAATTAATGATTTCTGCATCTGTACAATCAGCAATTTACAAAACAATCTCATTATCGTTTAATCTATTTACAGAGAAATGGAAAAAATGAAAAAAATGAGACATGAGGGATGATATATCCACAACATCACACGCAATTGTAAAAGTAAAAAAAAATCAACAAACAGAGTTATTTATTCCACAACATCAATTGAAATCTCCTGACGGATAAAATGATATTTCTCTTATTTGTCTTCTTCAGTAAAAAAAAATTCTCTCTGCACTGGTGATGCCGAAATATTCGTAACACAATGATGACGATGAGATGAAATGAGATGAGATGATTTACATTAATCAATACTTCAGCAACTTGACATTAAGTGACTATCAACAATGTAAATACAACACTGTACGTAATTAATTAAACTGTTGGGCTGTTTCTCCTCGCGGATAATCAAATTCAATAGTTCATTTCAATGTTTAATTTATCATTATGATCTATTGGTAGCGTTAGTATGGGTGGCAGTGGTGGCATCGGATAGGACGGTCTCCTTGCTAGAGTTAGTCGTGAGCTCTTCTTCCCTGCAATACAATAACGTATACATGGCCATCTCGCCATTCCTCTTTTTCTCTCAAAAGTGTTTTCTCCTTATTGTCAAAATATTCGTTCATATCTCCCTGTTCTTAAAAAAAAATTTCTGTCGTCTCCTCTTGTTTACTTTATTATCATTTTCACAAATGATTTACGGAATAACAATTAATCAAGGACTCAAGCTTCAATAAATCACTGAATGTTTCGGCAAAACCTTTGGATTAAACTACCAAGCGTCGAATAAAAGAATAATTAACAATGAATACCTGAAGTTGAGGGGAATTTTATATTTATCCCGATATTTGACGAAGTAAATTGACTTGACGAGTGGACCATTAAATCGGAAATAGTCGAGGATGTCCAATAAATCCCCCCTCCCCCCACTTCAGATACAATACATAATACACAATACATAAAGCCCAATGAACCCCTGGAAATTTGGGCATCGGAATAGTTAATAAAAAAGTAATAAATTCTAGAATGGAAAATTGAACTTCAGCCGTATCGACTCTCGCCATTGCACTGATTCCTCAAGCACCAGATATAAACCCCTCATGTACAAACGATATTAAACGATATTGGTAAATAAACTGATGCGAGTATATGCATTTATGTACTTAAACGTTAAATCGGATTTTCCAAACTATTGCGAAATATAACCGGAAGTCAATATGCAGTGGCGAGCAAAAATAGATGGGCTGCGGTAATTAAAGCACATTTTCATACACCACCCAACCCCCCATCCCACCAACTAACCAGTCTCACCCAATCTAGTGAGGCGAGCACTTTACTATTTTAATGAAAAATCTATTATAACGAACCTCAGTTAATACGATAAAAACGTGGAATACTTTTTAAAAAAGCAAACTCACATGCAATATCGCAAGTCACAGCGTCATTAAAATTTCATTGTTTATTTATTATTCGTGCCAGCTATTTTTTAATATAATTTTTATCAGGAATAATTGAAACGAAAGATAAATAATTCATAATTTATAGAAAATTGTTGAAATAAAAATTATGATTCTTCCATTTCCATAATTAATTAATTAATTAATTGATTCATAATACAATGATTAAATATTAATTCACTAATAAACGTAATTAATAAATAGGAGCATGCAGATTGTTTTCAATTGTAATTATTCTGTTGCAAGACTCCGAAATTCAGAAAAGGTTCGGGCTTTCATGTGATTAAAATTATCGATTTTGTTGAGTTTTGTCTGGGCTTAACCTGGTAACTTGGGTTTTAATAACATGATAGCCTCGACTCTCAGCAGAAACTGTGAAATGTATCTTCACGTTGAGTAAAAGGTTTATTTATCATTTATTTAAGTTGTTCATGCAGCTATGGTAATTGATGTCATTATTCATTGTAACGGGGCTCTCATCGGAATTTTTTTTGGTAACTAGTGAGAGATAAATTAGCATATTTAACATGCTGTACCAGGAACTTACGTTTTTGTGTCATTTGATTCCCATTTTGGGGGATTTTTGGCGTAATTGGGGGAGAGGGAAACAGCTGCAGTGAAGTAGTGAATTTTTTGTCTGACATTGTCGTCTGCATCTACTGGTTAATTGGGGAGAGACGGGAAATAATGGAGCCAATATCAACGCATCAATTCAGTTTGTTTTTTTTTTCATACGTAATTTTTTTTTGAATCAGTATTCTTCACAACTTCACTGCACAAATAATCCCCCGATTTATTATGATAAACAGACACATTTGATACCTCTTCATGCATGAAATTGAACCAAAAAATGTAATAATCGAGTAACCAAAAAGCAACCATTGCAGATAACGAAACATAACTCATGTTTCTGATATTTCAGTTGAAAAAAAAATGTCCCTCATATTATTTTCTCTCTAGTTTCATCTATTTTTCACAATTGAGGTGGACTCACCCATAAAGTCTGCTGTCCCGCAAGCTGCTCCTGCTCCAAATAACACAGACAGAAAGCACAGTTACGACGACAGTAGTACAACCGTATACCATGTATATAAAAAATTCAATATTAAATTCCTCTCGGTATCGTGAAATGAATAAATCAAATAAATTCAAAGAAAATAAATGGAACGAAAAGAACTCATAAATTCAAAGAATCATTTATTCTGTAAACAATATTATGTACAATATGCAAAAATAATATTAATGTCTCGTAATAAACTGAAACGAAGCAAATGACTACAGTTATGAATTTCATTGCAGGGACAGAGAAAGTTAACAAAATCAACATTTTTCTTTTCACTCTTAATTAGAAAATTCAACAATCAACAACTTAGGGACTAAATCTGAGCAAAATCCTTTGTGCGGTGTCTTCTATGCGCTTTTTGTGAGTGAGACTATTTCTCTAGGCTTAAAATAATTTAGATTTTAGTTAACAGAAAGGGATGGGGTCAAAAGAAATGTGAATTTTTTATTGATATGATTTTTTTCTGTGGTTTGATGGAGTAACGTACGGGAAAATTAGTAGAAAAAAATAGAATTCAAATAGAATTGATGAACGAATGCACTAGATTTTCCACTGAATTTTTTCATACGCTTCCAAGTTGACTTCTAAAATAATAAAACAGTGGAACAGCCTATCACACTTGAACGGTTAAATCATAAGTTGAAAAATGTAAATTTTCGTGAACCCAGTGATGAAATTTCTATAGGAATGCTTCCATAAAAATAGTTGTAAATATTTTGAAGAGAGGAAAAAATTTCCATTTCCCCCATTCGCACTTAATTTCGCATTTCGTCGCCTCACAATCACCTAAAGGCTCAAATACTCATCAAAACTTGAAAACAAAATGAATTTATGAACGTTTAAACCCAATAATTCACTGAAACTACCAGAATCCTGAATAAACACCCTTATCTCCTTGTTTCCACCTCACCACAGTCATTAAAATACGTATATCATTCAAGTTCCTGGGGTGGGAGAGGGAGAGTTAAACAATTATTTATCACAGAGTACAGAATAACGAGTATATGAATGCAATACTAGTAGTAAAATAGTCCTAACGCGAATTCTCCCGTGAAATACACAAGTGCAAGACTCATCATTGCATGCAGGTAACGTAATAACGCTTTGTCATCGTCAAATGGAATTCTCCACATCAGAATCAGTGAAATAGTCGCTGAATTCTCAATGCAACCGCGTGACATTTCAAGTTTTCAGCCGCCGAGTGACGCGCGGTGAATATTAATGACAAAAACTCTCGACAGAAATTGAATTTTTTTTTTCTATTCAACATTGGACTCGATTTGAATTTTTTCCCCCATTTTCTGTCATTGGGTTGCGGTTTTTTTTGTTATTGGCGATTTTCACTGGGAGGAGTGAGGGAGGGAGGGCTTGTAAGTGTCCGGCTTTCTCTCCGTGGGCGCTTTTCCATCATACCTGTCATGACCGTGCCTGAACAGCGCTAGGATCTCCTCGAAGGTCTTGTTCTTCGTCTCGGGTACCTTTTTATACGTAAATATCCAGAAAACTGCTAGGAATCCACTGAAGGGGAGGAATGTGTAGTTGTCGAGAACAGCCTGGAATAGACGAGGGGTTTTTTATGGTCAAATGTATTTTTCAATCCGAGATGTCAGGGATTTTGTAGTTGGAATGATAACTAAAGATTTTTGCGTTGTCTTAAGTTACAAAATTATTATGTAGAAAGATTATTTTGAGGGATGAAAAATGATGGGAAAATACTTCAAACAAGTGGAAAGACATTTCCAAGTTTACGACAGCACTAAAAATGCATCTTGTGGTAAAAAACAGTGAGTGAGGTTTTCACTCTTCAAGACTGTTGCAAATTTTTATCGCGTAGTTACACTGAAATTTCGGGGAATTTTGTCGTTGGACACTTAAAAGTTCAGGGAACAGTCAAGGGAAGCTGTGAATTTCAGTTCAATTATTCCATAAAAATTAATGGAGATCAGAAGAATTGAGAAAAATTGATTTTCGAATTTTCAATTAATTGAAAACGCGTGTGAAAACACACGCATGAAAAAATTCTATTGGAATTCTATTGAAAAATTCTATTCGTTTTTTGCGATGATTCTGTTGGATATTCGATGAGAGAAAGTCAATAGATTTCGAATTTCTGTTTAGAATTTTCTCTTGAGATTTTTTCTATAAAAAATGTTTGGGCATCAATGTTTTAAATTTTTTCCACTCTGATTCTGTAATTTAAATAACACAAAATGCAGTGGAAAAAGCAGAAAATTTGTGCCCAAAATTTTCAAATAGAAATAATCTCAAGAGAAAAATTCCAATAGAATTTTCTAGCAAATTCGTTAAGTTTTCTATTGAATGTTTTAATACGTGCAATTTATCTCGAACGAGAAATGAGTTGTCGCGATGAAAATTCACAGAAGATCGTTCGACAGATGACTAATGCCTCTTTAAACGTGTCAAACTACTCAATATTATCTGAAAAAATATAAATCGATGAAACTCACCATCATGCTTGGAAAAGCAATGCCAACAACGAAATTAGCCATCCAATTGATAAGTACAGCGATCGACATAGCAGCTGGTCTAGGTCCTTGTGAGAACAATTCAGCCGTTATCATCCATGGTATTGAGCCTGGCCCCACAGCGAAGAATACCACGAAGCTGAGTGTCGAGACAACCGATAGATACGACATCCAGCCAATCATTTCCTGTACGTAATTGAAAAACTCCTATCAGGGGGTAGTACCGATTGTTCGTCTTTCCTGAGCAACTGGAGGAGCCTCAGGAGTGTTAAACGTAAAATTTCATAAACAAAGTTAACAAAAGTGATCGAAAATAATAGTCAAACCATGCAGTTGTGCTCAGACCTGCTCCACTGTTCTCTCAAGCCTTTAATTATCTTAATTTATGTTTTTGTGATTTAATATTAATGTTGTGAAGTGATGTATCAAACGTAATGAGACAAGTTCATATTCCGGAAAAATACAATATCTGACTCATTGCATTTCACGCATTAAAAAAATTATAGATAAACCTCGCGAATTTCTACAGACTTTCAGCATTTTTCTTCATGGAAATGCTCAAGGGAAGATATTTTTTACAACTTATTCTGTCGTTATTTGTTATCTGTTATTTCGTTATTTCATTTACTCTGGAGCTTTTTTTATAGAATAATTGCTGCGGTAGATTTTCTATTAAAAAAAACCTGAAGTAAAACTGCGGAATTCTTCCATAGAATCGGCGAATTCGCTGGGTTTTTCTATGAATTTTTTTCACGCGTGTCTCCCACTTCACCACATAATAATGTGCACTGTGACTTAATTACCCCTAAATCTCTCGCCCCAAAAATGTGATATTAATTCACAGTTTAAGCGCACGATGAAAAAAGCGTTAAAAGTGATGAAAATTTTGAAATATCTAAAAATCCATTAATTCTGATTGATAAACGTGAGTAATAGTGCCAGGATTATCATGAAAACTTCGACCTCGCGCTCCAATGAGGGGAAGTAAAATGTTTATTCACTCTCCTGCTTTTTCCACCCACCCCCAACACTACTTGAAATAAATAGCACCTGAATGCTTCAATAAATCGAGTGAAAGAAAAATATTTCACGATCACTCGCATTGAATTTATAATGAAAGTATTGGACGCCTCTAGGAATTTATGGTGAGCATTAAAAAGCCATTGGCATGTACGAATGAATAGCAATATACCGTTAAGTAACAGGTTTGAGCTTACGAGAATTATGAAAATTGCAGAAATTGAATTAATGAAAAAAAAATCATGAAAAATAAATGAGTATAAAGGTGTCCCTCCTCCAAGCTGTCACGAAAGAGGTCGAAATGATGAGGGGATGGGGAGGGGGGAGGGGGTTGCAACATAAAGAGAAAAAAAAACATAAAGAACAGGGAATGAGAGGAATGAGAGGAACGAGAGGAATGAGTAAAATCGTAACATAAAAAGGAATTGAGTGAATGCATGTGGTTTTTTGTTATCGGCGGGATCATTATGTACATAACGATGATGTACTGTCGTTCAGAATGAGCACAATGAGTGTGCTTTAATGGATTCAGGCTCGATAAAATCAGGGGAGATCAATGTACACTAGAGGAAAAAATGGAAATTTATGATTGGGAAAAAACTAATTTGCGAGATGTGGGGATTAACATTCAGTGGAGAGTGTAAAATTTTTACGAGGAACAGAAATTTAAGTGGAGGGATTATTTTGTGAAATGGTAAAGAATATGTGAGTTGAGTGTCAAAGAATTTTTTCAGTTTTTCAATGAAAAAATCGTGGTTAGAGAATTTTTGTATTTTTAAGAGTAAGAAAATCTGCTATTCTTTGCCACTCGGGGACCGAATGATGAACAAAAATGCTTAAAAATTGTCGTAAGAAGCGGCGCATGCATGGATGATCATGGGACATATTGATTCTTACATACTAAATGAACAAACATGATTGTTATTGATGTTAAAATATTTAGCAAGTGATATTATTCTCACAGTTGTGTGCAGTGCCTCACTCCAGCTGGGAACAAAGCTTTTAAAAAGTACCCTTAGCACTCGTGTGTGCCCGTGACAAAAGCCACAAAAAATCGGTATTTACAGCTGTTGTGTGCCTCGTCATATGATTCAAAGCCTTTTGACTCTTTCGTAAGTTTTGAAGTCGTGAATTATCGGTTAAAATTTGACATTGTCGTAATTTTGACTATCAACCTTTTCTTACTTCATAAAGTATTTTTAGAATTCTTTTTTTTTCGTCTAGTGGATAGAGTCGAGGTGGCACAGTGACTTACCTTGATGAGGAATGAAATTGTGATGAATATGGAAAATATAAACATTCCACCGAGACCGTAGAGATGGAGAGTTCTTCTTCCAGTTCTGTCCATTAGGGGTATTGATACTAGAGTCATTATCACCATTATTGCACCGATACCGATTGAGGCCAGTTTAGCACTCTCTTCAGTCAGTCCAGCATTGTGGAATAATTGGGTGGAGTAATAAAACACCTGCGAACAGCATTTTACTTATTTGGAGGGGATGTTTGTCTAGAATTTTTTTGTGCAGAAATATTCCCAAGATGTTCATTGATTCTAGTAGATTTTGAGAAAAACGTTACATGAATGTTTTTAACTTAATGGCAAACTTGAAATTTTATTCTACACTGAGAGAAAAACGACAAAGTTCTCAAACAAGTCTTACTTGTGCGAAGAGAATAGTTTTTTGAAAATGATCAAAAAAGGATTTATTTGGGACAAATATGGGAGAGTGTGCCGGGATGAAAAATTTTTGTCGCAAAAATAGATTTAGTAGCTCAAAAAAAATTTCATTCTCTGTACACGCAAGAAATGTCATTTCTAGCACTACTCCTTCGTTATTCGATACTCCTATACGTATTTTGCTCCCGAAAAATCTTTGTTTTATGCGAAACAAGGGATAGTAGTTTTTCGTTTCGGCTGTCTAATAATCACAGACAACAAATGAACCCTTAAATGAAACAATAATAATGATATGATAGCAATCTTGTAACTTGGGGATTAAATATTTGTTGATAAATTTTCCTCTATATGAGATATTTTCATCCTGAAAAGGCACCGTCTGGTGTGAATTATCCGCCTCTTGAGCCAAATATTTCATTGCTGTCGAAAGCAGAATAATTATTCATGTTCGAGACTTTCAAATTCGAACCAAACAAATTCTTTTTGGCAATTTTTAACTAGCGATTTTGTTGGCCCAAACAAGATTTGTTTGACTACGTGTTTGTTTTTGTCTCAGTGTATTAAAAACAACGAAATTTTCTTGATGAATTTTCGAATACATCTTCTGCGTACAGCTTAATTCTTAAGCATAAATATTCCATATATTTCCGTGAATTTAGTCGCAAGTGATGAATTGGAATCGATAAAAAAAGAAAAAAACGATTTTCCACTAACGCATGAAATGAGTGAAAATTCATCAATAAAATTTTCAACAACTGTTAAATATCCGTCCCAAGAGCCCATAAAACCGAATAATAGTTCAATAACTCCAGATGTACTCAGATACCTCAACAATAGTCGACGACAATTATAACTTACAGCATTGATACCAGAAAGTTGCTGAGAGAGTTGCATGACCACACCAATAACAAGAGGTGCCCTGAGCGTTGGACTGCATATAAGCTCACTCATTTTAATTGTCGACTCAGCCTGTTGAGCCCTTTCCTCCGCCCTCATTTCATCTATGTCCTCCTCAACTTGGTTACTACCCCTTAACCTTCTCAAAGCCCTACGTGCCTCCTCTTCCCACTGCTTTGTAATGAGCAAATATCTGTACAAGTGATAATGATAAACATGTCGTCAGGCATAAATTGAACATTGTAGAAACTTTGGGATGAAGAGACTAAACTTCGTCAAGTTTCTAAACAATTCGGTAACCTAAATATAGGGGACGGGGGGCTGAGTTCTGGCAAGTTTAGAGGTATTGTGCTCGCAAGTGGAATAAGGAGATAAGCAGAAATCTTGGGGAACATTGAAACTTCGATACAAATAAGTTATTGAGTAATTAAAATTGTGGGAAAGAAATAAATATCAAAGAAATCAAACCGACGTGAACTATTTTTTTAGAAAATGAGAAAATTTGCACTAAAAAATTCATAAATATATTTTTTTAATAACAATAAATTTTTTTTATTTTGACAATGAATAAAGTCATTAATGAGATGATAACTCAGAATTAATTCAATTTTTTTCATCTTGAAATAAATGATAGTATTGGGTAATATAAAAAAAACTCCTCAGTCAACTTCATTACCTCGGGGATTCTGGACAAATTGGTAGTAACACAAGTTGGGCAATAGCAGGAACAACAGCAAGACCCAGCAGTATCGGCCAACGATCATTTGTACCGAGTATCTTCTCAATTCCCAACACCTGGGAGATTAGGAGGCCCACCGTAACAGCGAGCTGGTTTACCGTGCCCAGGCCGCCTCTCAAATTCAATGGCGCTATCTCCGATATGTACATGGGTACCAATGATGTATTTAATCCACAATTAATACCAATTACGAAACGACCCAAGAATAGCATCTCGTATGAGTGGGCAACTTTAGTAAAACCCATAAGGCATGCCCCCACGATGCCCAGCATGTTGTTCAACAGTAAGCCCCCTTTTCTGGTAAAATTATTGTTATTAAAAATTTTACTCTCCTCTTCGCGAATAAATGGAATTAAAAAAATCGATTGATTGATTCTGTTGCGAAGTTTTGCAATTATTTTTCAAGTGGAAAAATATTAAAGATAATTTTTGGAGATATTTTCGAAATGGTTGAGATGATAATAAATTTAATTTTAATTATTTACCATTTTTTTCTCATTGTGGTCCCGAATGCCAATTAATTTTAATGAAATTGACAAGTAATCAGTGGATTTCTCTCATTTAACGCAACATTTCGCTTCAGAATCAATTTTCATGTACTCATTCGAAGAATTCGTTAATTAAAAATGTTTTGATGGACTTACCTGCCAAATCTGTTGGCTATAACGCCCCCGCTAATACCACCGACCATACCCCCAATAGCAAATATACTAACTGCCAATGAGAACAACCTCTTAACAGACTTATCCGACATGTCATCGCCATATCTGTCTTTATACACATCTTTCATGAAATTCTCAATTTGCTGAAAGAATAGTTCACTCTTTAACACTAATTCAACGTGCAACCATTTTTTTCCATCTTTCGTAATTATTTTGAGTTGATAAATTCTGCAGTTCAGTGGAGGAACGTAACAAACTAAATATAAAATATTTGCTAATTAAGTAACTGTCTCAATTAAGAGTGATTTCAGTGGAAAATATCTTGTGTCGCTGGTAATCGAGATAATTAGATGATTAATAAAATGTGGAGCATCGAATTATTACGTTTCGCCACTCGACGGCTGAATTCTATTTTCTTTTTTGTCATTTTTACCCCTGACGGTGCATTTATCACTCCGGTATTATAGCCAAACTGCAGCATCCCCAGGACTGCAGCGAATATCGCATACGCGAGGAAAAACGTCAGCCCCTGAAAGCAAAAAGCAATGAAAATAAAGAAATGTTTGAGAGAAAAAAGATTAATTCAACATTTAACGTTAAAAACATCTGCAAGAAATCGATAGATGATAAAATTATAAAACTAGCGTTATGAATAAAAAAAAACAATAAAACAAGACAAATAATAAACAAGGGAATTTATTGAGCATCCAAAAACACATGAATCAAAATAAATCATAATTACATAAATATGAAATGAATAGAAACGATTGATTAATGATTTAATGATTTGATGAAATGAAAACAAAAAAATAAATAAAATAAAAAAGATAATCAACTCATTAAAAATTTATTAAAGAATCAACAGATGATGAAATTATAAAATTATCGTTATGAATATTAAAGTGAAAATAAAACAAAACAAATAATGAACAACGGAATGAACAGAAACAATTGATTAATGATTTGATGATTTGATGAAATGAAAATAAAGAAATACATAAAATAAAACAGATAATCAACTCATTAAAAATTTATTAAAAAATCGACAGATGATGAAATTATAAAATTATCGTCATGAATATTAAAGTGAAAATAAAACAAAACAAATAATAAACAAGGGAATTTATTGAGAGTCTAAAAACACATGAATTAAAATAAATCATAATTCCATAAATTAAAATAATGAAATACATAACAGAAAAATGAAGATAATCAACTCATTGAAAAATCCATAAAAAATCGACAGATGATGAAATTATAAAATTATTGTTATGAGTGATAAAAAGAAAATAAAACAACAAATAATAAACAGAGAATTTATTGGGCGTCCAAAGACACACGAATTAAAATAAAACATAATTACGTAAAAATAAAACGAATAAAAAGATTGATTAAAGATTTGATGTTGGACCTGCTCCAGGAGCCTCAGTTTCCTGCGATGCGAGTGTTCCTCCAGTCTGTCCACATACTCCCTCAACTCCTCGATCTCCTCCTTCACCTGCTGCACAGTGTCTAGCTCATGCTGCACGACACAAGCAACAAGAATAACACTCTTTTAAAACGGCGAGTAAAAATTCTATTTCTTGTTGAACGCCCATTAAAGGGCGATTCCAAATATATTATTCGTAACTAAAAACTCCACCCGGAACAAAAAATATATTACGCGTAATTCTTTGTTCAAATAGAATGAAAAATTGATGAAATGTACAATTTTTCGTGAATTCAAACCCATGTCCAAAGAAAAATCGGAGAAAACTTTTTCCTAGCCACATTTTCGATAATAAAAGTTCTATAGAAATTGCGGAATTTGAATTCTCTTTAATAATTAAATCTGTAGAGTCCCCCACAGAAAAAACCACAGAACTCTTCTCTAGATTTTCTTTCTACATCATTAAACCCTTCCCAAGAGGAGGAAAAAATATAAAAAAATCGTAACAAAAATAATTATCGAACATGATTTATAGATGTTTCATCATCCAAGATGTCGTACACTATTTACTTATGTGTCTCCAAAAATAACGAAAAAACGAACGAAAGGTCAGCATTCCCAAGATTATACCTTAATCGCCACCATATCACGTTTGACCTCGCTGACCTCGCTCTGACAAGACTCAACACTCTTAGTGAGCTCCTGAAGTTGCGTACGTATTTCACACAGAGCTACAGTGGTCTCGAGCTGGCGGTCACCCCGCTGTAGCTCATCCAGCTTGGCACTCAAGTTCATACTCATCACGCTGACCTGTTTCTGCAGACTGCGACACACACATTAGCCCCAATGAATTTTCCATTTTCCCCCGTTTCTGTTTTTTTTTTAACACCAGCCCCCCGAAACGCTCCACGTCCAAACACATCGGACACATCACGTATACAGAGGGCATTATATTCCCCAGCACTTTTTTACAACACATGGCCGCTAAGACTAAGACCAGCTAACAAAGCCAGTCCCTATTTAGACGTCTAAATTCTTTTTTTTTACGCGCTGCCGAGCTTTCAAGCTCTTTCACACTCTGAATCGTTTTAGGCGGATTTTTTCATTCATTTTACCCCCATTTTTTTTCAATTTTGGAGAGTGCACTCAGCTCGGCAGCAGTTGAATAATCTTTTTTGTTTATTTCTCTTTTATTTAATTTCATTCACGAGAGACAAAAACACAGACAATTACAGATGCCAAACTAATAAAGCGTGTTTAATAAATAAAATGGCGTTAGTTAATCGGTTAATATTGTGTTTTGTGGTTGTGTCAGGTTGATAAATTAAAAGACTGGTTACACCGAGGGGCTAACTCTTGATTTTTTTCATTTTTAATTATTTAGAATTTAATTTCAAATGTTTTATGATGATAAAATCGATCAAATGATGGGTAATTGTTAGCCCCTTGGATTATGCTGTGCACTCTGAGGAGACTCGGGGATTTTTCGTGAATTCACGCAAGAAAAAATTTCGTAGAAACACCAATTGAATTCCACTGAAAATTCTGTTGGATTCTGTTGAACTCCTATCTAAAATATTCCCATTAGAATAACTTGCAGCGAATTATCGAATTTTATTAATTTTTTATAGGATATTTTTCATTGAACATTTCCACTGAAAAAATGCTCAAATGAACTGCGGAATTTTTCAATAGAATCGCCCAATAAAAATCCCATGGATTCTTCTGTGAAACATTTTCGAGTATTCGATATTTATAAAAAAATCGAATAAAAATTGCCTTTCGACTCTGAAAAAGGATTGAAAGTCCCTTGAATGCGGTTTAATGAGATCGGTTTCACACGATGAGACTGAAAATATGTCATCCAATGAAAAAAAATAATGATTCCAACCCTCGAATCTCCTCACTCCTAAAAAAAATCAACTCGTTAAAAAAATCTCCTCCCACAACTCAACTCAGAACGAAAAAATTCTCCCCCTCCAATAAAATATTTCTTCTATTAAAATCACATCCAATCGCGACTGATCCGGCACTGAAGGCACGATGCAAGTGCTCGATAATAATCAACAGAAAAAGAAAACCAATAAAAAAGATACCCCTGATATGAAAAAAAAAATCGAAAAAAATGAACCAGTGAAGAGAAGAAGTGAACAGTGAATAACGATATCTCTGGAGCAATTCTCGATTATCGGTGGTGCACAGCGAGGCGTGAGGTGAAACTTTTGGCTCTCAGGAATTATTGAAGAGTACTGAGTCGTTATGAAAGTTGAGAATAAAAATACTAGACTCCGAGGGAATTCATTTCTTCAAATAAGTGAGTGATTCAAAAAGATTATTTTCAATGGAAAAAAAAATGTAAATCGATTTTCTTTTCAGAAATAACTCCACTCTTCGCCTTCAAATGATAATAAAGGGGTGATGAGGGGGTGGGGCAAAATGGTGAGACAATGAATTGACATGAAATTCCATTATAATGATTAAAATGTTGCAGAATGATGAAAAATAATGAAAAATATTATTATGTTAGATAATAATCAGTGAACGAATGTCGTTATGTACCTGGGAGATAGGGAGACCATGGCTGTGTTCCGAAACTACAGTAGCCCTCTACGCCTCCCTCAAACCTCACTCACTTCCTCCTCCAGACTCACTAGATTTTATTTAATCTTCAAGTAATTATTTATCGCTCTGTATAATCTCAATAATCATTATTGGATTAATCAATGTCTCACGTCTTTCGATTATTAGATTTTTATGATCTCCGACGCATGTAATCAACTCACACGGCGTTAATCCGATACACAATAACCCCATGTATTTGCACACAATATCTCGATCAGTCTCGGCCGAGTGGGTCCAACACACACAGAAGCTGGAGAGTGACCCGACCACCACTTTTTAGCACTCTGTTAGCTTTACCTAGTTTAGGAAACACAGTCGTGGTTCAGTAAGATGCTTGATGGCGTCGATCGCTCGCAATTAACAATACAAATGTGGACACAATTTTTTTTTGCTTCTTCTTGAGTAAAGAAATTTGATGAGTTAAGAATTTATTCCTATTCTCCATGAATTTTCGGAATTCAATGCCATTATTTTTTACTTTTGTGATTTTTACGATTTAGAAAAGATAAAGAAAATGTGAATTCTCAGAAGTTGACATTTTTTAATTAATTTGTTTTTTTTTTTCGGAAAAATTGAATTCTCGATCCTCATGGCCCCTCAAAATTCATCGATAGAAATACATTCTTGGTGACAAGGAATATTGTGCCTGCACTTGTGTCGTTATCGCCAATTAGTTCAATGAATTTTTTTTCTTTTTGGTAACTTTGTTAATTTTCAGTTGCGACGCGCCGCCAGCTTACTCACCCCTGCCTAGATGCCCGCGTCCACGAGCGAGCTTGTAATTAGAACGGGCCCCATCATTCAACGCACATGAAGATGATTACATAATTTTTATTGCCAAAAATAATTAATAAAAATCAGCGTGACCTCATGAGTGATTGGCGGACGATGCATGAATTATTTCAATCGGAATCATCATTTTCATGACACATTTTTCGATGAATCACGTACGAAAAAATTTAATTGAAGAATTTAGCGGAATTCTATTGGATTTTTTACTGCTTTTTTTCTAGGAAAGATCCAATGGACAATATTTTATAGAATAAATTACTAAAATTTCATCTTTTTATAGAACTTCGTCTATTGAGACAGTTTCTATAGGAATTCCTCGACAGGAATTTTCCAAGTTTTCGTCTGTTAATTTTTCTCTTCTTTTCATTCAAGACATCAAATGGAAAAACTCGGAAAATTTTAGTTACGAAATTTCTGTAGAAAGTATTCTACAGAAAAAATCCATATAATTAGATTTTTCAACCGATTCTATTGAGATAATTTCCACAAAAATTCCTGGTTTCAATTGTTAAAAATCCTTCAATTTTTTTCGCTTTTCATTAAAAAGAAATAACTTGTCAAATTCATGTCGAGGAATTTCTGAGAAAAATTGTCTGAAATTCTCCCAATTTTTTCTGTAAAACATTGCTATCCTCCAAAAACCAATAAACTTGTCAGTAGAAATTCGCCCCATTTTTCAATGCAAAATTTCCGTGAATAATAGTCATGCAAACTATTTTCTCATGACAAAGTGCAAATTTTCACGATTTCCTTCGCTCAATGTTTTTTCTCCATTTTCCTCAGAAAAATGTCTAACAATGTAGCAATTTACTGATAAGAATTATTGAACACCCAATTATTGACAAGAATTTATTCATGCAACCGACCATGAGGGACATATGATAACAAAGTGAATGAGCAACCAGTGGTAAGCCTGCGAGCGTCGCGCAGCGAAAAAAAAGTAACGATAAAACTCAAAAAATGTTCTTGAAAAACGTAAAAACAATAGCACCAAATGATAATCATCAAACTGAGAATAATGATTCAGAGACCTACAATCCTGAAAACATTGACATGTGATCATTAAAACTTTGGTGTGACATTATGTACAACAATGTATAGTTGCAGTGTCTATTTTTTATGTATGAATAATGATATTGCCTGAAGATAAGCATTTGCGTTAGAGGCACTCTCGTAAACACTGTCTATAGAGGAGATCGGAATGTTTTCGTTTAATTCTATGTGTAGAGCCGCGCTCACGACTCAATAAAGTTGGATCAAAAGTTTTTTTTCTGCACGAACTAGGTAATATGAATATTTCAGTGGGAAGCGTAAAAGTTGCAGGGGGGGAAATTTCTGCTGATTTTTGGAGGGGATTAATTAAAAAGTTGTAATTGGAGATGTCTGATTGTTCACCAGATGATCAGTGATGCAGTGGCCGAACGCATCACGATGGTCAATTTTTTCAGATCTTTTTATTCTGATAATCGACGTTTTCAACATCAGTGAATAATTTTAGAAAATTGTTTTGAGTCATTAAAAAAACATGATCCCTTCAGCATCAATTCCCCCCCAACCCGCCGAATGATGAAAAATTCAGCACAAAACAGGAAACAAATCTACAGTTGTGCACGAAAAAAGAAAACGAGTTGTGATTTTCCGGGACATGTTACCAGAACTTTATCACCAAATTTGAGTGGTAAAAATGAATGATAACAAATTCCTAAAAATCAGCGACATGTTTCTGAAAATAAAAATTCTCTGTATGTCTTTAACCCAAACGTCTACAGTGTTGAACCGCGTCTACAGAACTCCAGTGGTTGCCAAGGGACTTGAGGACCACAGGAAGAACCACATAATGAAAATAAAAATTAGCAATAGAACGAAAAATCAATGAATCAAAACTTACTCAAAGTACATTAAAGTTCGATAGAATTCAATGGGCGAAAGAAAAATATCGCTTATGGAACTCGGTCTTATTATTTTCAATGTTTTATGTTTTCTGGGGATCATCGATGTTGACGACAGCCTTACGTACCTTATGAGCAACTCCCTGAGAGTGGCTTCATCGTCCTCCTGTATTTCTTCCTGCGTCTCATTACTGAATACCCCACGTGGATAATAGTAATGACGTTGCGCTGGTCTACCACCAGGCTGTCTCACACTGCCAGGATAGTAATAATGATGATGATGCTCAGCAGTTGACTGGGGATAACGGCCAGTGCTGTGTCCCCTCGTCAGCTTGAAGGCTGATGCCTCGTACGGGCCTTGTACATTATCACCGTAAAATCCGCGTACGGCATATTGCTCCTCCACCCTGAAGCCAAAGGGCTCGCGATGCTGATGATCAGTCGTTGTTACTTTCTCCTCCGTATGCCTGCGTGAACGGCTGTCGTCACGACTACGTACACTTGGTGTGCGCGATGCTGCCTCCTCCTGCAGGACCTTGCGCTTCTTTCGTGCGCGCTCTAGGGACTCCGTTGTTGAATTTTTTTGATCGAGCGAGGCGGCCACACCAGTCACCTCCTCGTACTCGGGATCCAGGGGTACACCACCACTCCACAGCGGGTCTATTGACTTGAAGCCGCGTGAATCGGCCATCGTATGTGCTGGGGTGGGGCCAGATATTTTACGAGCTTTAGATTTTTCTTTTCACTTACGGACACGTGCGGGAAAATTTTTACGGAGAAACCTAGTGCATTCGGTTGAACATTCTAGACTGGTGGAAATCTCTTGAAATTTCAGTCACACACGGAGAGAAATATTCAATAAAAATTACGTATCTTTTCCGTAATTCCGGAGCGAAATGTGGTTGTAGGAAATTTTACGGAACTGTCACGGAATTTTTCCAGAGCGTTCGGTAATTTTTATCTGAATCTCCTGTGAAAAATTACCATTCCGTCACTTAAATTTTCTGAGTCGATTCCGTAATCGGTGAGCGAGTTGTGCGTTCCGTAATTTTTACTGAATATTTCTCTCCGTGCAGGGTCATCTGAATTCTCGATGTTGCCAGTTTCAATTCAATTTTAAATGAGACGGTTCATAAAATTGCTCATTCGTCTTGAAAATTCAGTAGCGAAGTGGTAAAATGGTACAAGTCAATTTTGACTATTGACCAGTTTTTGATGAATATTTCGGAATCTAAGGGAGAGAGCGAAATTTTTGTCAGAACCTTTTTTGTAGAGCCGATTGAGAGCTACAACAAATGTAATTACGAAAATGTCGCTATCTCCTGTAGATTCGGAGATATTCCGCAAAAACTCAACTGAGAGATAAGTCAACTTAAACCGTTTTACCACTTCGCTACTGAATTCAGGAAAATCGCGATTTTTGTGGTAAACAATTGCTAATTTTCCTATTTTCAATAGATTGAGGATTCAGAGAAGTTGTTGCCTGAATTTTCAAAATTTTCAATGTTTTTCGGTGCCGTATGGACCCGGAAATCAAGAATTACTTGAATATTTCAATCCATCCCATCCACTGACAGAAAGGATTAATTATTGTTAACAAATGGATTTGGTTAGAGGCTAGGGTCTATTCGGTCTCACCACATGTTCATTCGTTAACAGTTAAAAAATGCAAATGTGAGGGGTCTTGTTGTTTGACTCAATTTTCACCTTTCAAGTGAACCATTCGTTAACATCAACGAATAATTATCTTGTCATATTCGTTTGGGATAAGTGAATAATTCTGTCAGTGTCGTCATTGATATTTTTTTTAAGTAAAAAGGGTCCACTTTCCCTCGCAATTTGAATAAAGGAAGTAGGAAAATATTTTTCCTGCTGGAAAACATGATAAAGTGTTGGATCGAAATTCGTCCCATCAAATAGTGAGGAAACTTCCCGTCTCCAAACAGCGTGAACCTCCATTCCCCTCCGTGACATCTCAAAAAGAGGTTTCCACCCCCAATAATACTCTCGCCTCTGTCTCCCCTCTCCCCACTGCGACAAGAGTTTAATACCAGTGTTTTCCAGCGGAAATTTCCTCTCCCCCCCTGCCCACTGTCCCCAATCCCCCCTCCATTTGCACTTCCACTCCACCGTAAAAGAAAGAAAACCGTTTTGAGAGAAGATAATCCAATAGACTTAACTTCCTTCGCTCCAACAAATTCATCACAATGAGATAAAAAAAAAGAGCTCCCATAAAACATTGTTTCGGAGAAATTCTCGGGGATGGGTTTTTGCAAAAACAAATTAAACATTCCGGAAGCTTCATTTGCGAAGGATAAAAGTTCGCGATCGAGGAAAATCCTGTGCACGAGGTAAACAACAATAAAACCCTGGGTTGAGGCCGTCATATCGATTCACGGATATTCACGTTCAGGTGGAAATACTCCTCTTGTGGAGAGGAAAATCACAGAAATTTTATAGACGAGTTTTCGTCCGCAGGGATATTGCATTTTTTTAATGCAGAAATTATTAAAATAGATGATTTTGCCATTCGTATTTTTTTGGCCGTTTGGGAATATCAAATTTATTATTTTCCAATTATTTCGTTCATTGAAAAAATCATTTGAAGACGTTTACCTTGAAATGAGACATAATCCGACATGAATTATCGAACAAAAGAATTCAAAGAAATATCGCTATTTAGGAAAAATTTGTTTTAATGCAGAAATGATTAAAATAGATCATTTTACTATTTATAATTTTTTCGTCATTTGGGAATTTCAAATTTATTATTTTCCGATCATTTGGTTCATTGTCCGACGTGAATTATCGAATAAACCAATTCAAGGAAATATCCCTATTCAGGAAATTTTTTTTTAATGCAGAAATTATTAAAATAGATAATTTTGCCATTCGTAATTTGTTTTTCGTTTGGGAATTTCAAATTTATCATTTTCCAACAATTTTTTCATTGAAAAAATCATTTGAAAACCTTTAGCTCGAAATGAGACATAAGCTGACATGAATTATCGAACAAAAAAATTCAAAGAAATATCGCTATTTAGGAAAAATTTGTTTTAATGCAGAAATGATTAAAATAGATAATTTTGCCATTTATTTTCCAATCATTTCACTCATTGAAAAAATCATTTGAAGACGTTTACCTTGAAATGAGACATAATTCGACGTGAATTATCGAACAAAAAAAATCAAGGAAATATCCCTATTTAAGAAAACCTCGATAATCCTCGGTAATTGAAGCAAAATAAAATTCTCACCTTGAAGTACTTTCTAATATCCATTGTGCTGGGGTATTCAGCGGCGATGATAAACCCCCTCGTGACGTCAGCCCTGACCTCTCGTCTCCCTCGCCGAAAAATCAAAGGGACGAAGAAAAATCAGACGAGTGACAAACGAAATTAGCACTGACTCTTCACCGCTGGTCCAGTTAATCTGAAATTTTGGAAAATGAAGAGCATCAGTTGCCGGGAACTTTTGGTCCCGGGGAGGTGGGGGAAAATTACAGTTGAAAATTTAATTTTCCAATTTTGTTATACCCATCAGTATTTCACTTTGGTGGGCGCACTTGGCAGTCAATTTCAAAACTCCATTGCTCTCGTGGGGGCCAACGTCCTGGGACACCCCCTTCCCCCGTTAGCTCTAACTAACCGTAATGGTGAGTACGTTGAGTGCATATGGCGTTTTGAATTCACTGGGTTTGTTATGCAGGAATTAACAATTATGTAATGCAATTTTCCTGGGGAATTTGGGTTCCATTCGGGATTTTTTGTGGTGAATGGATTTCAGTGGGAATTGAAAATTCGGCGATTATCGATGATTAATTGAATGATCGGGAACATTTTCATTAACAGCATAACTGAATTGATTAATCATTTCTCATTGGATAAAATTGAAAATAGAAGCGCAGCAAGAACAAATGTACAAAGAATTACATGAATTTTCCATAGAATCAATGAACGTGCAGGAGAATTGGAAAATTGATTGCAGTGGGAATTAAAATTTTAAATATATTCAATCATTTTTTGTTGATTAAATAATTGTCCAACGAATCAATGAAATGAAGAAAACGTATTGGAATAAATGCCTTTCAGAATTTTATATTGAAATTGACTCATAATTTGCCGGCCGAATTTTTCAAATCGATACAGTTTCTCTGGAGNAAAATTTTAAATATAACTCAATCATTTTTTGTTGATTAAATAATTGTCCAATGAATCAATGAAATGAAGAAAACGTATTGGAATAAATGCCTTTCAGAATTTTATATTGAAATTGACTCATAATTTGCCGGCCGAATTTTTCAAATCGATACAGTTTCTCTGGAGTTTTTTTCATCGTGATTTATTCAAGACAATTTTCATTAACAGCACAACTCAATTGATTATTCATTTCTCATTGGATAAAATTGAAAATAGAAGCGCAGCAAGAACGAATGTACAAAGAATTACATGAATTTTCCATAGAATCAATTAACGTTGAGGAGAATTGGGGAATTGATTTCAGTGGGAATTGAAATTGTAAATATAACTCAATAATTTTTTGTTGATTAAATAATTGTCCAACGAATCAATGAACTGAAGAAAACGTATTGGAATAAATGCCTTTCATAATTTTATATTGAAATTCACTCATAATTTGCCGGCCGAATTTTTCAAATCGATATAGTTTCTCTGGAGTTTTTTTCATCGTGATTTATTCAAGACAATTTTCATTAACAGCACAACTCAATTGATTATTCATTTCTCATTGGATAAAATTGAAAATAGAAGCGCAGCAAGAACGAATGTACAAAGAATTACATGAATTTTCCATAGAATCAATTAACGTGCAGGAGAATTGGGGAATTGATTTCAGTGGGAATTAAAATTTTAAATATAATTCAATCATTTTTTGTTGATTAAATAATTGTCCAACGAATCAATGAAATGAAGAAAACGTATTGGAATAAATGCCTTTCATAATTTTATATTGAAATTCACTCATAATTTGCCGGCCGAATTTTTCAAATCGATATAGTTTCTCTGGAGTTTTTTTCATCGTGATTTATTCAAGACAATTGCGAGATTAATCCTGGATTTTCCAGCCTCGATGTGATTGAAATAATGCTCCCAGGCATGACTGGTAGATATAAACATCGCAAGTACTGGATTCCTCACGTAACTGTCGGATAAGGTGGAAAAATAAGTAATGCGTGCGTGATGGAGTGAGTCACCTTGGCAACGACTACTTGTATTTTAATTTATTGCAGACATTGTTGGAGGAAATATCGCGGTGTGTATCGGTTTGTTCTTTGATATGATTAACCTTGTACCAGACAGTGTCACAAAGTCAGTTACATTGCAGAAGAATTCTTTGTTAAAAGTACGGGAAAAAATCGTAAAAGTTGAAACAAAAAAGAATGATAAAAAACTCGGGAGCGAATAGTTTTGAAAATATTCTTTGAGCTGATAAAACTGATTCAACGGGGAATGTCGAATGATATGGCAAATATCTTTGAAACGAGTCACTTCGGCAAAAAAGATAGACAACACTGAGAGTGTGACAAAAAATTTTCACTCCGGCGCACTCTCTCCATATTTGGCACAAAAAATCCTTTTTTGATAATTTTCAAAAAAACTATTTCCTTGCACAAATAAGACTTGTTTGAGAACTTTGTCGTTTTTCTCTCAGTGCATGAAATGCTCTTAAAAAATATCTTCGGTAATTTCTTCCGAAGCCATTCTAAAGATCTGTGAATCCATTTTCCCTCATCACTCTTTCACGTCACCACCACGTTGTCCTCCGAAATTAATTTGAAAAACTGATTAAATTCCAATTTCAATTTTAATGAGAGCTCGTCAGAATCACTCTGGACTTATCCATTATTCTCTCCATCCCTTCTTACGATTTGAGGAATAATAGATTGAAAAATTCAATCCTCAACCGCTGAATTCAGATGAAATCTCATTTTTATTGTAAATTCCAATAAGACGTCATTTTTTAATCATTTTGTAAATTAAAAAATTTAAATCATCGAAAAATCGAGGGAATGCGGAGTCTGCAGAGCCTCTGACCCTTAAATTCAGTTCCCCATAATCATAAAATCCTTCTAACGAATCCCACATTCACATTTGTCCCCCGGCGTCAGGCATTTCCGTAGAAAAAATCTCCACCCAATAAAAAAAAAATTCGAGATCCACGCAAACATTACGTTTTAGTTCCTTCACCTCTCCGGGTCATAATAAACCGCGGAATTTTCGTGCTCATTCGCAACGGCCAAAAAAAGCCCCCAGATGATGAGAGGAAAAATGCAAAAAAATCCGGAGAAAGAGATAGAGAAATGTTGATTGCCAGACTCGACATTTTAAATGCAGAGAGATAAGTCGCACCGGAGCAGAGATCATCCCGTACCACTTGCAACCATTTCTCGCTCTGTTGTGAACTGTCGGCGATGTAAAAGTGAATGACACGGGGCTGAAAAAAGACGGCGAGGGTGCGCGAGGAAAGCAAACAATACAAAATTAACAGACATCTCTTTTGTCCCTGGCAAAAAACAAATTTTCCTTCCCTTTGTTCAGCATTTCCGGGTTATCCTGACATTGAGGAATTAATACTACATATTTTTATGGTCTGGAGGGCAATAAACAATGGCGGAGATTTGTCGGGTTAGGGGAGAAGAGCATAATGAGTACATGAAAATTCCGGTTTTATTGATCATCTCATTTTCTCAGAGGAGAATAAATTCGGAAGAAATTTTTAGAGACAAAAACCCAATATTTTCACATTTATTCGCTAGTAATAAATTCTATTACCACAATTTTTTTCTCTCAATCTGATATTCAGATAAAAATTTGTATTCAAACTATCAAAAAAATACGAAAATACTTTATTAAATCGAAAACAATCAAAAAAATCACTGGAAAACATTTGACTGTGATTGAAATTTTTAAACTCAAGGAATTTTAGAATAAAATCATGATTTTCTTTCGTAAAATGAGTCATTAGAAATAATTCAACACATGATCACTGAAATCCCCAACAAATTGATTGATTACGAAACCTCAAAAGTTGTGTCGAGTTTCGGAGATAATTGCGGCTCGAATGCTCACTCGAGTCACTCAAGATTTTCACATTTATTTGGGAGAAATAAATTCTATTACCACAATTTTTTTCTCTCAATCTGATATTCAGATAAAAATTTGTATTCAAACTATCAAAAAAATACGAAAATACTTTATTAAATCGAAAACAATCAAAAAAATCACTGGAAAACATTTGATTGTGATTGAAATTTTTAAACTCAAGGAATTTTAGAATAAAATCGTGATTTTCTTTCGTAAAATGAGTCATTAGAAATAATTCAACACATGACCACTGAAATCCCCAACAAATGGATTGATTACGAAACCTCAAAAGTTGTGTCGAGTTTCGGAGATAATTGCGGCTCGAATGCTCACTCGAGTCACTCAAGATTCACTGATAATAGCTTTAAGTCATGCTCGATGAGATTATACACTACACGAGATTACTAGACAGCCATTCTCGGCTCAGGATTTATGATTTACAAAGGTAATTGAGGTCCCGACGCGTTCGTTACTTAAAACGAATGGAAAAATTCTATTGGAGATTAGTCGGCGTCTGGTGGTACTTATCAACAGTCTAGTGGCAATTAAGTGATCGGAGATTAATGAGGCGAAGAAATTTCGATGGAAAGATAAAGTCGATTAGATGATGAAACCAGACGGAAGGAGAGACGCTTTAAAAAAATCTTTTAGAATTATTACTCACGTGATGACAAAATTATCTGAAATAGTTTGTAGTAGTTTGTGTTATCAGCGCTGATTACCGAGGTAATTGACCTGATCCTCAAATAATTTACTATTTACGAAGCATTAATGTAAATGACAAATTCGGAAATTAAAATTAATGCAAAGAAAATCTCAAAGTTTAAAAAAAATTAAGAAACAACTGAACCCAAAAAATAACAGTCCGAAAGCAGCTCTCCAAAAATACTAAGAATACTAGCGGCACTAATATGATTAAGAGAGTGATAGGATCACGAAAGTGTTTGAGTTCAAATTTCAATGGGAAGATAAAGTCAATTAGAATCAGACAGAACGAAAAAAACACTTGAACAATTTTAACCCTCGAGTGTAATAAAATCGATGAATACGCTGTATTTCTTATTCACGGAGAGAAATGTTCAGTAAAAATTACGGAACTCACAATTCACTCACCGATTACGAAATCGACTCAGACGATTTAAGTGACGGTATCGGAATTTTTCACAGGAGATTCGGATAAGAATTACGGAACGCTCCGGAAAAATTCCGTGATAGTTCCATAAAATTTCCTACAACCACATTTCGCTCGGGAATTACGGAAAAGATACGTAATTTTTATTGAATATTTCTCTCCGTGTTTGCCCCTAAAAAATCCATGAAACATTTCTAAGGGAAACAATAATCGAATAATGTACAAAAAAATATTTCCCGTTATCAGCCCTAATTATCGAGGCAATTAAGAGCTACCTCTTAACGAAGTATTAAAGTGAACGACCAGGAATTCCAAATTAGTGCGGGTTATCTGAAGAATACCTCAAAGTTGAAAAAAGCATAAGGAACTTTAGATCACAAAATTCCAAGTAAAACGACGGAAGAGATAAAAAAACTGAGAAAACATCTCCCCATAAAATACAAAAAATACTAGCAGCATTAGTATGATTACGGGAGCGCCAGGATTACTAATTAAGAGAGTGTTTGGCTTCAAATTCCTATGGAAAGATAAAGATAAAGTCGATTAAAAAACCCATAAATATTCCTGAAACAATCACAACAAAAAAAGTATTTCGCGTCTTCAGCGCTAATTATCGAGGTAATTAAGCGACCGTAAATTCGCAAATTAATGCAGGGGATCCCAAGAAAATCTCAGAGTTAAAACAGAACATAAAAAACTTTAGATCAGAAAAATTTCAACAAACCTACAGAACCCGTAAAGCAACAGTACAAAAACATCTCCCCAAAAATCTAAAAACACTTGCAGCATTAGTATGATTAAGAAAACGCCAGGATTACTAATTAAGAAAGTGTTTGGCTTCAAATTTCTATAGTGAAAACATAAAGTCGATTAGAATCAGCCCAATAAACCGTACCACCTTCCTTAAAAACCCATAAATATCCCCGAAACAATCACAACAAAAAAGGATTTCGAGTCTTCAGCGCTAATTATCGAGGTAATTAAGATCTAATTATTTACTAAAACAATTCACCACTAACGAAGTATTCAAGCAAACGACCGTAAATTCCCAAATTAATGCAGGTGATCCCAAGAAAATCTCAGAATTAAAAAAAAAAAAGAAATTTTAGATCAGAAAATTCTAAACAAACCTACTGAACCCGTAAAATAATAATATTAGTATGATTAAGAGAGCACCAAAATTACTAATTAAGAAAGTATTTGGTTGTAAATTCCCAAATTAATGCCGATGATCCCAAGAAAATCTCAGAATTAAAAAAAAACATAAGAAACTTTAGATCAGAAAAATTTCAACAAACCTACTGAACCCACAAAACAACAGTACAAAAACATCTCCCCGAAAAATCCAAAAATACTAGCAGCATTAGTATGATTAAGAGAGCGCCCGGATTACTAATTAAGAAAGTATTTGGCCGTAAATTCCCAAATTAATGCAGATGATCCCAAGAAAATCTCAGGATTAAAAAAAAAACATAAGAAGCTTTAGATCAGAAAAATTTAAACAAACCTACTGAACCCACAAAACAACAATACAAAAACATCTCCCCGAAAAATCCAAAAATACTAGCAGCATTAGTATGATTAAGAGAGCGCCCGGATTACTAATTAAGAAAGTATTTGGCCGTAAATTCCCAAATTAATGCAGATGATCCCAAGAAAATCTCAGGATTAAAAAAAAAACATAAGAAGCTTTAGATCAGAAAAATTTAAACAAACCTACTGAACCCACAAAACAACAATACAAAAACATCTCCCCGAAAAATCCAAAAATACTAGCAGCATTAGTATGATTAAGAGAGCGCCAAAATTACTAATTAAGAAAGTATTTGGTCGTAAATTCCCAAATTAATGCCGATGATCCCAAGAAAATCTCAGAATTAAAAAAAAAACATAAGAAACTTTAGATCAGAAAAATTTCAACAAACCTACTGTACCCACAAAACAACAGTACAAAAACATCTCCCCAAAAAATCCAAAAATACTAGCAGCATTAGTATGATTAAGAGAGCGCCAGGATTATTAATTAAGAAAGTGTTTGGGTTTCACTGAGTATACGTTTGTGCAAGTCACAGCCTCCGTCCCTCCCTCCCCCGTCAGACGAAACTTTGCTGCAGCGAGAGGCCGAGAGAGAAATACAGAAGTTACTGATGACAGAGAGACTAGTGCGTGCGAGAAACTCGGAGGAAGATGCATGTAAGCACAACCCCGATATAACCCGAGTACAGAGACGAAAGAGGACAGAACACCAGATAAAACCCGGGTGATGATACATAGTTTCACTGAGAGGCGAGTCTCTGGAGGACCCTCAGTCGGCCCTCCCCCCACCCCGTTTGAAGCCTTCATTTGCGCCTGTTTCCCGTGTTAATCAACTTCGTAATAATTGTCGCATTGAATATTCATACTTTGGCATTAAAAAGGGAGGAGTAACGAATCCCACGGGGCCCTCGTCAACTCGAACATTTTTTTCCCCTCATAAGTATCTCTTCTTCACTCCTCATCTAGCCGTGGATTCTCGGGAAATTCTCAGAGCCTCGTGATCGTTATCCACGGCAATAACGAAAAACTTATCTACAGACGGAATTACGACTCTTGTTACGGTTATAGCTTGACGGAACCGCGGAATTAAACAAGTAAAACGAATTTAAAAAAAAACCGAAAAAAGTTATTCATCATTGATGTTTTCTTACGAATTGAACCGTCAATTCTTTTTTCAATTATTTTTTTAAAGAGCAGTCGCTCATTTTACTAGGGCACGCCATTTCGCGTACGCAGAAACGCAAATTATTTACTAAAAATGTTAACAATTGATAATTTACAGAAAAACTAAGAAATTTCGGTCAGATAAAAATTCGGTTTTATTAGAAAATTATTATTCCTCAAAGCCTTATTATTATTCCCAAAGCTTAAACAAAATACCTCGCGAATGAAAAAAAAACAAAGAAATTCCACTCACCCGTTCTCGACCGAATGGCGATAAAAAATGTTCTTCCATTGAAAATGAAACATGAAACTTGTTATTCGTACGTCAAATCACCGCATTCTCCGTCAGATATCGATCATTTCCTTATCAAACATACCTTCGCAGTTCCCATTCATTTTTTTAATGAAACAACTCTACCATGTCCCGGCTGCAAAAAAAAAGTCAAAATGGGAAAAAAAGTGGTTGAAATAACCGTGAGCAACGAAGCGTGACGGTTGTGTTCTCGTCGCACATAGCGCCGAACGACTCGTCAGGAGAGAAAAGCAATATTGCGAGTATAGAGAGGCCCCGAACGGCACAACTCACGAAACAATTTCCCTCGTGGTAGTGAGCACGCTCAAACTACAAACCTATATAACCCACCCACGCCTCGCACTTCGCCCGCCCCATCTGTGATTTCCTATTTTTTCTCTCCCTCCATTGGAAACATTCTATGGGAGGCTACAGTCGGGTGCCCTGCCTCGCCTAACTCAATTTCAACTAGTTTCACCAACACCGATACCTGCCGCCATCCTTTTAAATATAAACCCATGGACTATGCAGGATTTCATCCGAACGTATTTGTACTCGGCACGGGGGTAATACTTTGGATCTCCAGCCGTGATGTGAATTCGAGAGCGAGAATTGCTTCGGGAAAATGCATCGAAATGTTTGAAATTAATTTTTCCTCGATTCTTCGGGGACAATTGACTCGGCACGATTTAGGGGACCTTCGTAATGTTTTTTAATGAGGTTGAGAGGCTGTGGAGAGTTTTTTTATTGGGAAGTCAGGCGGCGGGGAGATTTTTTTGGGAATATCGAGAGAAATAGAGGGTTAAAAATCATTTTCTTATAAATAATTGAAATTATTTGTAAGAAAATGATTTTTTTCTTTCTGATATTTGCTTGGTTTGTAAAATAATGTTGAGGAAATTTGAGAAATACTCGGAATTTTTTGGAATTGTTTGTGTCAAATCATTTTTCGTCTGGCGGAGACTGTCTGTTTCTACTTAAATTTCAAGAAAGTTGACTGGAGAGAGATGAAGAACATTTGTTTTCACATGGGAAGCCATAACTTGATGGCAAAATTGTCGTCTGATCGGGATTTTCCTTTTCCACTCAATTTTAAATCAAATAAAACGTCGAATAAAGGAAAATAATTCTGCGCTCTGATGACTTAACTCTCATGACAGAATTAAAGAAAAAAAACATTGGAGATTTTCGTCTGATCAAGACTTTCCAAATCTCCTTAAAACCAAATTGTCCATGAATGTCATAAAAGTCTAGTGAAAAAATGCTGAAAATCACGTGAAACTTCCGAAAAAAATCTGAAAATTATTTCTGTCAACTTGTTGTCTGATCGAGATTTTCCACTTCCACTTCACCTCAAACTTCAACTGTAGAGTCGAAAAGAATGTTCAGATTAATCTTTCTGTTTTATTGTAAAATTACTTATTCAAAAAAGTAGATAAACAACCGTGAAAGGCATCGTTGTCTGATCATGACGTTCCACATCTACTCAACCCCGAAATCCTCATAAATGTCATAAAAACTCAGCTAGACAAAAATTAATAATAAACAGAAAATTGTCTCCATCACCATTTGTGTCTGATTGAGATTTTCTATTTCTCCTCCACATCAAACTCCGACTGGTGAGTGGAATGCCCCATTAAAATTGCCAATTCATTAGAAAGTAGAGACAAAATTATGAAAAATGTTGTCTGACCGCGACGTTCCCTATCTCCTCACCATCAAACTTCACCCATCGACTCCTCAATTACTAACATACATCGACAAAATAAATCCCCAATAACTCATAAAAAATGGGAAAACGATCGCGCAAAGCGTCCGCTCGGCGTCTCCTCGACACGTGTCATGAAGGCTCGCGCAAAAAATCATTGAAGTCTGGACTTTGCTTTTACCTGTAGTCGATCTGGCTCTGAACCTGCGCAGCCTTGTCACGAATACCACGGAGAAAGGCAGGGAAACTGCCGAAGCCCATAGAGCTCTCAACAGCCGAGACTATCCAATCAAACACACGTAATTCCGTGGACCAACCCGTCACCACCACCGGCACACTTGTCCAATAATCCCAAAAATCCAAATAACCAAACGCAACACAACCTAATAGACCGCCCGACGAGGCCGTGCGAATGACAAAGTGATATTCGCGGTTAGAAGTCCATCCGTTTCTCGAAAAGACGGTACGTTACTCTCGTGTCTCGACCGCACGCCGCAGTACAGCGTCAACTGATCGCTCAGGCGTTTCACAGTTGATGTTACTAACGCATTCATAGTGAATTAGTAACAGAACTGGAGAGTCCCCACACCACAGGCAATACAGCCCCCACTCCACATCACTGCGGAGAGCTGAGTAACTTGTCGAAAATCCATCCAAAGGTCTAATGGATGGAGATTATCTGTCAATTAGACTCGTGAGAGGGTAGTAAATGGCATTATTATGATGGTGTAGATAGTCTTTGTTTACCGCTGTCGTAAATCCGTGTTTATATCAGTGATTAATCTGCTTATGAGGGGAGGTAAAAGCGGGAAATAGCTTGTCACTTGTTTGCTTTTTTTTTCGATAGGCAGAATAAACGATTAATGCCCCAAGAGCTTCAAAATTATCGGGTATTTCCCGATAGCTTCGTTGCAAATGAATGAAAGTGTCACGTTTTGTAGACTGAAAATCCCGATGTGCGCAGCACGAGGGATTTTTCTGCAAAACTTGACACTTGTTTGTTTGCAGGGAAGCCGGAGGGAAATATTGCGATTAATTTTGAAGGTCGAGGGGTATTCGGCGGAGAATTTCCCGGGACTGGATTTTGCTTCCAGCAAAACATCCAATTGGTTAGAAATAAATGAAGAGCTTCTATGCAATTATCAGATGCTATTTCCAGAAGTTAGTGTGCAATTTCCGAAAAAATTTGATAATAAAATACTATTGTGTACCTCGAATACTGCGCTGTGATCGGCTAAAATCCAGTCCCGGAAAATTCTCATTGTCAGTAGTAACGCCCCAAGAGCTTCAAAATTATCGGGTATTTCCCGATAGCTTCGTTGCAAACAAATGTGGGTGTCAAGTTTTCAGGTTAAAAAAACTCGAGCGCTTGCGCGAGGGATTTTTCTGCAAAACTTGGCACGATGGTTTGTTTGCAGGGGACCTTGAGGGAAATACCCGATTAATTTTGAATCTCGAGGGGTATTTGTCGGATTATTTTTCCCAATCGGATTTCGGCCAAGCTGAGTGCCGTGGACAACATCAGGAGGTGAATTGGGGAAGATTTGAAAAAATTATGTTAATAGAATAACCCAGTTTCCATAGACTGTCAAATATAAGATTCTATCTATAGGAGGAAATATCCGAAATAAAACGGTCGGGTAGCCTCAAATAATGCGCTGTGATTGATCGAAATCCGATTGGAAAAAATAATCAGTGGTTAATATTTTTTGCTGAAATATCATGATTAAAAATTCATCTTTTCCCGCAGCACAAAAAAAATTATCATTTTCCCACTTAAATCGACATTAAATTCCGTAAAATTGAAATTTTTGCGATTGAAAAAAAGGGATTCAATTGCGAAAAAACGGTAAAACATTAAACAATTTTATGAACGTTTTTTTTCAAAATATGTTGAAAGAATATCGCTGAAACAAACGCATTTATTTCCCAATATCATTTGATTATATTTCCCAATAATTCTCTAGCAATTCTCCTAATTCAATTGTTCAATCATAAATGCCCGGAACCCGCGAAGTTAATATGAATTTCGCTCCGTGGAATTACATCAGTGCATTACACATGAACTTAATTATTAACGCACCGCCCATCCCCCTAAATTTGTAAATTCATCGAATTATGAATCCCATTAAAGCCCTGAATGATAAATCTCCACATTAGCAGCCGAGAAATCTCATAAATAATCCCGAGCAATCTTCTCCACTCCTCAAATGAAAAGAAACCCCTCGACCAAAATTAATCCACAATTCCCATTTCCACGAACATATCAACAATTCCTCCCCTTAAAAATTCAATGATTTAATCCCCCCACTGTTCACTTCATTAAATCACCCCCAACACTCCCCCCCTAACTTAATATACATCCCTCCACCCTCTAAAATCAACATTTCACCAACAAACTCCAACAATTCAGCCCGAAAAATTCTCTCCAATTCCTCATTCTCCCCCACCAACTATTTGAATAACTCGAATGCACTGGGCATAATTGTCGATAAAATGATATTTAATATGGAAATATCTCTCGAGCTATCTGTTCAAATATTTTACTCCCACTTTATCCCCTCCTCCACGCGGGAATGAATAATGGAAGGAGAAAATGAGAGAAAAAAATTAATTTATTGACGTTAATTTCAGTTCATTCAAATTATTATCTCATTTTTTAAAATCACTTCGAAAATCATTGAAATTAATTTTAAATTTATATTATTAATATCTACTAGTATTCTTACTATCACTGTTAATAATTCTGGCCATATAATTAATTCGTATGGTGATTAAATTGATTCATTATTCTTTATTAATTTAATTTGTCTAAATTTATTTATTAAATCATTTTAAACAATATTTTTCTTTACATCATTTTAATGATTCCCATGACGCAAAATCCAAAGAATTTTCGACTTAGTTCATTCAAATTTTCCATCTCATTTGTCAAAATCACTTTTAAAATCATTGAAATTAATTTATTTATATTATTACTACCTATTATTATTCTTACTATCACTATTAATAATTATTGCCAGATAATTAATACTTGTAGTGGTTAAATTGATTATCATTATTCTTTATTAATTGAATTTATCTAAATTTGTTTATTAAATCATTTCAAACGATAATTTTCTTTACATCATTGTAATGATTCCCATGACGCAAAATCCAAAGAATTTTCGACTCAGTTCATTCAAATTTTCCATCTCATTTTTCAAAATCACTTCTAAAATCATTGAAATTAATTTTCAATTTATATTATTACTACCTATTATTATTCTTACTATCACTATTAATAATTATTGCCAGATAATTAATACTTGTAGTGGTTAAATTGATTATCATTATTCTTTATTAATTGAATTTATCTAAATTTATTTATTAAATCATTTTAAACGATAATTTTCTTTACATCACTGTAAGGATTCTCATGACAAAATCCACAGAATTTTCAACTCATAATATCACCCTGCGGAATAGATAACATGAGCATCATATTTTTTTCATTTCCCCCCGAAGTTTATGTACATCCGAATAAAAGTAAACTCGTTGATTTTCGAGTCGAGTGCATTTTTTCCACCGGAAAAGAAAGTTTACTCCCATGAGTATTGCCCGGGTGTACCTCCGATTGCAGGAGGGGCAAATGTGGGAGGGAAAAGTGGGAGGAACTTCACTCGAAGATTTATTGCGTGAAAATGCGAGAACGTGCAGGATGGTAATACCCGAAGAATTGTGAGGAGTGAGAGCGAGGGGTGAGGTATATATTTTTTTTATTTCTCGCATTGTTTGGTTGGCATTTACCGTGATCATATTTCATAGTTTTCCTCTCGTGAAGAGGTGGAAAGAATGGCCCTGAGTGCATATTCATTCACGACAATTGAATAGAGGCGGAGGTGGAGGGTAATTTTAATTAAAAATGGATTTGTTGGGGGTAATGAGATTGATGGGGGATTTTGAAAAATTATTTAATGATTTATTCAGGGGTTTGGAGCGAGTTTGGGGAATTTTTTGTGGATATCGGAGGGGGGTGAAGCTGAAGAGAGTTTTAAAAGTCTATTTTCAAACATTCGATATTGCGTTCAAGCCATTGTATTTATTATTCATTATTTTTAATTTCAATTGTCATTAAAGCAATTGAAAAAAATGGAGTTATTCAAGATGACAACCCCATCCATAAACAACTAATAAACAATAAAGTTCCCTTTTAAAAATGTTTTTTTCCCTAATTAAAAAAAATTCATGGTTTTTTGATAAAAAACGAAAGTTGGAAGAATGAATTTCGTATAAAACAGATCCAGTTCACGGAGAGAAAAATTCTATAAAAATTACCAGAAAGAAAACGTAAAAATTACGTTTCGAAACGTAATCCGCGAGCGAAGTAAAATTCAATAAAAAGTGTGAGTCGGAACTGAAATTGTACGAATCGCCACGTAAATTCTACGATTTGTTCCGTAAAAATTAACCACCCGTCTGATGACTCACCGTTGTGGGGACAACAAGTCGTTCCGTAATTTTTCCCCAACGACTGAGAAATTTTACGGAACGGAACGTAGAAATAATTCACCAGCTTCATAAAAATTGTTGAACGTTCAAGAATTTTTGATTTTGGAGGCACAATAAGGCAAGTTTCGGTAAGATTTTACTTCTTCGGGAAAAATTACGTGATAATTTCGTACTTTGTTCGGTGATGAACCTTAAAATTCCCTGAACGTTTCAGATTTCTTCTTTCTCTCCTCCAAAAATTGCCGGAAAACGATTCCCGATTGATAGCAGTTGCATGTAAACAATACCCTGCTTGTTTTTCCCCGTGAAACCTAAAAATTAATCTTGTAACCCATAAATGTGACCTGAAAACCCCCACAATAGAGGGATTAACCTCGAAAATATGTACGTCACAGCAGTGGCTGTCCCAAGTGTGAGGTGCAGGTGTGTTCAGTGGGTACCTAGGCCACCGCAGAGGGTTCCAACAACACGGGAGGCATATCCATAAGCCCCCATGGTGCTATGGGCACCATATATGGCCTCGTAACGACTCTCCCGCGTCGTGAAAAAGCTCTCCACAGTGGTTCCCAATGGCCCCCACATAAGGACCAACGCCCACTGGGAGTTGGAAAAAAAAGTTAAAATACAAGGGGATAAAAAATATTATTCAGTCCTTCTAATATGTATCAACGTGGGATTATGACTGGGGATGACCCCAACAACGGATACACACGGCTCGTTAAACCTGAGATGCACACGCTTCGCTAATTACCTTTCTACTCGGCTCCAACAAAGGAAGAGGTTTTTACCTTTTTTCGTGTTTCGTTGGGAACTGGTCATTTTTTGGGGGAAAAAATGTTCTATTTTTTTTCATTTTCTGCATTGTGAAGAGGGATCGTTCGAAGGATAAATAGAGGAAAATATATTTACCATTGTTTGAGAGAGAAATGGGATTTTCATTAGTTTTATTTTAGGATAAAACGAATTTTTGAACGCGTTTTTTATTTTATTAAAATCTGCCAAAAAAAAAAAATTTAATTCATCTTGTATAAGGCCTCGGAAGTGGAAAAACGCAATTCTGAGCCGTCCATCTGCCTATACGGAACCCAAATTTTCTCAGGAATCGAATGGAATAGGTTTTAAGGCTCTATCTCTCATAGTTTCCGAGATAATCGCGAAAAACGAAAATGCCAAAAAAAATTAATTTAATTCATCTTGTATAGGGTGTAGGAAGTGGAAAAACGCAATTCTGAGCCGTCCATCTGCCTATACGGAACCCAAATTTCCTCAGGAATCGAATGGAATAGGTTTTAAGGCTCTATCTCTCATAGTTTCCGAGATAATCGCGAAAAACGAAAATGCCAAAAAAAATTAATTTAATTCATCTTGTATAGGGTGTAGGAAGTGGAAAAACGCAATTCTGAGCCGTCCATCTGCCTATACGGAACCCAAATTTCCTCAGGAATCGAATGGAATAGGTTTTAAGGCTCTATCTCTCATAGTTTCCGAGATAATCGCGAAAAACGAAAATGCCAAAAAAAATTAATTTAATTCATCTTGTATAGGGTGTAGGAAGTGGAAAAACGCAATTCTGAGCCGTCCATCTGCCTATACGGAACCCAAATTTCCTCAGGAATCGAATGGAATAGGTTTTAAGGCTCTATCTCTCATAGTTTCCGAGATAATCGCGAAAAACGAAAATGCCAAAAAAAATTAATTTAATTCATCTTGTATAGGGTGTAGGAAGTGGAAAAACGCAATTCTGAGCCGTCCATCTGCCTATACGGAACCCAAATTTCCTCAGGAATCGAATGGAATAGGTTTTAAGGCTCTATCTCTCATAGTTTCCGAGATAATCGCGAAAAACGAAAATGCCAAAAAAAATTAATTTAATTCATCTTGTATAGGGTGTAGGAAGTGGAAAAACGCAATTCTGAGCCGTCCATCTGCCTATACGGAACCCAAATTTCCTCAGGAATCGAATGGAATAGGTTTTAAGGCTCTATCTCTCATAGTTTCCGAGATAATCGCGAAAAACGAAAATGCCAAAAAAAATTAATTTAATTCATCTTGTATAGGGTGTAGGAAGTGGAAAAACGCAATTCTGAGCCGTCCATCTGCCTATACGGAACCCAAATTTCCTCAGGAATCGAATGGAATAGGTTTTAAGGCTCTATCTCTCATAGTTTCCGAGATAATCGCGAAAAACGAAAATGCCAAAAAAAATTAATTTAATTCATCTTGTATAGGGTGTAGGAAGTGGAAAAACGCAATTCTGAGCCGTCCATCTGCCTATACGGAACCCAAATTTCCTCAGGAATCGAATGGAATAGGTTTTAAGGCTCTATCTCTCATAGTTTCCGAGATAATCGCGAAAAACGAAAATGCCAAAAAAAATTAATTTAATTCATCTTGTATAGGGTGTAGGAAGTGGAAAAACGCAATTCTGAGCCGTCCATCTGCCTATACGGAACCCAAATTTCCTCAGGAATCGAATGGAATAGGTTTTAAGGCTCTATCTCTCATAGTTTCCGAGATAATCGCGAAAAACGAAAATGCCAAAAAAAATTAATTTAATTCATCTTGTATAGGGTGTAGGAAGTGGAAAAACGCAATTCTGAGCCGTCCATCTGCCTATACGGAACCCAAATTTCCTCAGGAATCGAATGGAATAGGTTTTAAGGCTCTATCTCTCATAGTTTCCGAGATAATCGCGAAAAACGAAAATGCCAAAAAAAATTAATTTAATTCATCTTGTATAGGGTGTAGGAAGTGGAAAAACGCAATTCTGAGCCGTCCATCTGCCTATACGGAACCCAAATTTCCTCAGGAATCGAATGGAATAGGTTTTAAGGCTCTATCTCTCATAGTTTCCGAGATAATCGCGAAAAACGAAAATGCCAAAAAAAATTAATTTAATTCATCTTGTATAGGGTGTAGGAAGTGGAAAAACGCAATTCTGAGCCGTCCATCTGCCTATACGGAACCCAAATTTCCTCAGGAATCGAATGGAATAGGTTTTAAGGCTCTATCTCTCATAGTTTCCGAGATAATCGCGAAAAACGAAAATGCCAAAAAAAATTAATTTAATTCATCTTGTATAGGGTGTAGGAAGTGGAAAAACGCAATTCTGAGCCGTCCATCTGCCTATACGGAACCCAAATTTCCTCAGGAATCGAATGGAATAGGTTTTAAGGCTCTATCTCTCATAGTTTCCGAGATAATCGCGAAAAACGAAAGTGCCAAAAAAAATTAATTTAATTCATCTTGTATAGGGTGTAGGAAGTGGAAAAACGCAATTCTGAGCCGTCCATCTGCCTATACGGAACCCAAATTTCCTCAGGAATCGAATGGAATAGGTTTTAAGGCTCTATCTCTCATAGTTTCCGAGATAATCGCGAAAAACGAAAGTGCCAAAAAAAATTAATTTAATTCATCTTGTATAAGGCCTAGGAAGTGGAAAAACGCAATTCTGAGCCGTCCATCTGCCTATATGTGTGTTTCACGCAGTTGTATTTTTATACACATGTGTGTTTTACGCAGTTGTATTTTTATACACATGTGTTTTTCACGCAGCTGTATTTTTATACACATGTGTGTTTCACGCAGCTGTATTTTTATACACCTGCGTGTTTCACGCAGTGGTATTCAGATACCCCTGTGTATTTCACACTCCTGTGTGTATAAACACGCAGGTGTATAAAATTTCAACTGCGTCAAACACACAGGCGTATCAAAATGCAACTGCGTGAAACACACATGTGTATAAAAATACAACTGCGTGAAACATACAGGCGTATAAAAATGCAACTGCGTGAAACACACAGCAGTATGAAAATTCGGCTGCATGAAACACACAAACTTCACCCATGCGTGGAGTGTATGGAGTGTACGGGAGTGATTCACACAATGGTGCGAATAGTCACGGCCATATTTTAGTGTGATTCACGCAAAATTTTTTTTTAAATGCACTCATCTATTACCACTTCGCTACTGAATTCATACTCTGTATTATTTCATAACGTTTATGATATCACTAAAATCGCATTATTCCAAAATAATTTCTCGGAGTTGTTTGGATAGGTTCTACCCATTGTCATGCATAAAAATTGAAAAAACAATTTTCCCCGTGAAAATAAACAGGGAAAAAACAACAAAAAGTCGATTTCCAATTTCCTTGTTTGGAAAATCTTTGTATTTGGTCATATAACATGGAAACACTGTAACCGTTGATGGACACATGAGGATCACGATGTTAAAACCACTAGGGGATTCGGTAAAACTTCTTCCTCGTCCCTCACCACCCCTCCGTCCATCAACCTAACCCATCGCTACTTCTACTCTCGTGTGGGCACAAACTCCCTGCCGAGTTTAATCTGGACTGGGATTTCCAGATCGATAACACCGGGGATACGTTCGTACTCTCGGTGTGACGCCTCTGGGATTCGTGATAAAGGGACCTTGCGTGAAAAAGTAAAGATGTAGAAATAGAGGTGTTGTGTTATGAGCAGAATACAAGTGAGCGCAGTGTGTGTGGAAGGAATTATGTATCAGAGGGAGGGCAAAAGGTGTTAATGACGCAATTTAAAGTTTTTCCGAGGGTGAAACTTTGGGCGAAATCTTTTATTTCAATTAAATCGAAGTTATTGGAGTTTTATAAGTTTTTAATTGGATTGTTTCGTCACTTTTTGGGGAAAACTTTTTTCCTCCGGCAAAACATCATCAAATATTTTCTGGTAATCATGAAGTTCATCGGAAACATTCCCTCTGACGTTTTTCTCAAATTTTTTCTGTTTTCTATCATTTGAGTTTGATGGAACTTTGTTGGAGAGATTGAAATGACAAATTTTTCGTAAAAAAACCTTCTGACATTTTCAAAATAGATAAATTCATGTTATTTAATTTTTTATAGAAATTGGAAGCAGCAAAAGATCAAAATAAACATTGTTTTAGTAGTCTCGTTGGATTATTTGAGATGTCATTTCGTATTCGAGTGAAAAAATCAACAAAAAATCCCGTGAATGTCTCGGCAAAAAATTTCATGAAATATTCCCTTACCCCCCCAATTTTCCCGAGAGAATGGGCTCCTCCCCCCAATCAATCACCGAATTATGATCGAAAACATGCGGCAATCTCATCCCCAACAGTATCTTCAGGCTGAAGAGTACACAGAATCATTCACCAACGTGACAAAATGTATATCAGATGCCCTATCTCCCTGATGTTGACAGTTGCGCGCTGAAGGGATACACTTTATACAGATGGATGATGCTTGAGGGTTTGACAACAGTACTTGAGCAAGACCCCTCCACCAGTCTGGTAACCACTTTTGGAGGCGCTGCGTCCTCTACACGTTGTATCGAGTGGTAAGACAGTAGTGTCACTGTATATATCCTCGAAACTACCTTCCTTATGGCTCGCGTACAACCAAGAGTAATGGTGGATGCTTCACTTAACGCCGGAAAAAGTGAATTTTGAGGGTAAATGTACGCTACATTCGAGATACATTTTTCTTGCCGAGGATTTGGGTCGAAAAACAGTCGGGATAGATAACAGGGTAAACAAGTTTTATATTTTCACAATAAAAATGTTAGTTTGAGAATATCAAAGGATTTAGAAATTCTCGGACATGAAATTTTTCGATTAAATTTCCTGAGAAACAATTTTTTTAATTCTTTGATTTTTAGGAAAAATATTAGAGGTGATTTTAAAGAAAAATAACTTTATCATATTATGCTTCACTTAACGTCGGAAAAAGTGAATTTTGGGGGTAAATGTACGCTACATTCGAGATACATTTTTCTTGCCGAGGATTTGGGTCGAAAAACATTTGGGATAGATAACAGGGTAAACAAGTTTTTTATTTTCACAATAAAAATGTTACTTTGAGAATATCAAAGGATTTTGAAATTCTCGGACATGAAATTTTTCGATTAAATTTCCTGAGAAACAATTTTTTTAATTCTTTGATTTTTAGGAAAAATATTAGAAGTGATTTTAAAGGAAAATAATTTTATGACATTATACTTCCCCTGAAATTTCATGAACTTTCAACTCAGTTAAAAACTCAGTCAAATCTAAAGGAAATCTGACATTTGAAATCGCGAAGACTTTCGTCAAAAATATAAATGCCCCTAAAATAATTATTGCTAATATTAATCATCAAATATTGCGAGAATATATTCGTTTCCAAATGTTCACGTTCGTAGGACACCCTCGATAAACCAGGATAACCCATTTCTCGTACCATTTAACGAGTTAGTTTTGTTAAAACGTTTATGTAATGATAGAAACGTGTGATTGCATTTGGGTGTTCGGAGGATGGGGAGAACGGAGGAATACTAATTTCAAGGTAAATCTATACTGAGGGGCCATTAAAATTTGGAGATATGAGGTTTTATGAGTATGAGGAAGTTCATTTAGGTAAAGAGGGAATTAAACGGTCCTATTCCTTATTTTGGGGGTGAGCAATTGCCATTCATTGGGAATTTCACGTGAGTAGTTGGTTTGAAGACAATTAAAGAGTTTATTCAACTGAGTCAATTCACCAAAGTGAATAAACAATTTTTCGAATAAATAAAAAGATCATTTCATACGAAGAAATGCTCTTTATTTAATAATTAAATTATTTAATAATTAAGTCGATGAAGATTAATTCGCTTGCCATATTTTGGGCCGCAAATAGCTGCTGAAAATCCCGGAATGGCTGAATAAAAAGTGAACGAATGAAAATTAATTCTGGAGAATAAAAAAATTCATCATTCTTTCGCGTGAAACGGCGCCCCAGTTAGAGCTCCCGTGATTACACGGTATAATCAAAGACGTTGGTTCATCAAAATTTCACGTGAGGTCCCACTATCCCTCCATTTACAAAGAGCAGGAGGGCTTAATTAGTATCCATTCGTTTTCAAAAGGTCACGAATTAATTACCCACCCTCTTGTTCTCACTATCCGCAGCGTCTTTCCCATTTCCCCCAAGACTCCAATGGATTACACTTCGCACCTCTATGCGGCAAAATACTCTGGCAAAGGTATTCCCAAACTTCGCATAATCCAAACGCCTTCGAGAGGCTTTGGAGGTACGCAAAATAATTCGATAACAATTCCCGGGGAATTTCAAACGTGGACGCTGCATTCCGGTGTGAAAACTCATTCTGCATTGGGGGAAGAACAGGGAATATCGAATATTTCGATGAAAATATTCATGAATTTTTAATTATTAAATTATTTTTTAATTTTTATCGCGTTTAAAATTTTTTTATCATTTTTATTCGTTAAATTTGATATATTATCATGGAAATTTTTCATTTGCAACAATGATGTTATTATGAAAAAAAATTGCTTCAATTGATCAACTTGTAATCTTGTGAATTATTCTTATTCTCATTCAAATATTATTAAAAATATTGCTTACTTTTCTATAATTATGCTCTTATTACGAGTAAATTTTCTCAATTTCAATTCAATTTCTTCAAATGTTTACGATCCCAAAATTCTCAAAATCATTTTCTTCTGTTTGTTTGTCGTTTCTTTGAGCAACAAACTATTCCCGGGGAATTTCAAACGTGGACGCCTCATTCCGGTGTGAAAACTCATTCTGCATTGGGGGAAGAACAGGGAATATCGAATATTTCGATGAAAATATTCATAAATTTTTAATTATTTTCATTCATTAAATTTGATATATTATCATAGAAATTTTCCATTTGCAACAATGATGTTATTATGAAAAAAAATTGCTTCAATTGATAAACTTGTAATCTTGTGAATTATTCTTATTCTCATTCAAATATTATTAAAAATATTGCTGACTTTTTTATAATAATGTTCTCATTACGATAAGAAATTTTCTCAATTTCAATTTTATTTCTTCAAATGTTTACGATCCCGAAATTCTCAAAATCATTTTTTTCTGTTTGTTTGTCGTTTCTTTGAGCAAAAAACTATGCGAAATAATGTAGAATTTATGTTCGCCTTGTTTTCCGATGCTATTTACATCAATATCAGTTAAACTCGGCGCTATAACCCAGGAAGTTGGGCATGCTAGCACCCCTTATAACTCTCGACTCTTTGAGACACCAACACCCCAGAGTTTGGTAATTACAAGCGTGGATATTACGCTCCGTGCCGTTCGAAAATCAATTATTTCAACGCAACACATTTCGTCGCCGTGTATGTGCTCCTCGGCTCGGTATTCTCCGATGCCTCCACCCCCCCATCACTCTCCGATGCTTATGCATTTTCCCTTTTAGTATGAAACTCTCGTGTATTCCTTCTCCCTTGGCAAATTCTCCGTGCGTGAGGACTGAACTTTATGCATGTACCTCCGGCAACTCTACTCCACGTATCTCGAGTTTTCTCGACAATTCATATTTTTCCATCTCCTTCAGTCTTTCCTTATTCTTTTTCAGTTTTATCCATCCAATCGAGTCTTCGCGGAAAGTTTTGAGTCGAGATGTTTCTCTTGCACTCGAGAGATAAATTGATTACATTTTTTAGGGTTTAGAGAGGTCTTGAGGTTTTTTTGGAAATTATTTTTTTATTTGAATGGGTGAGTAGATTAGTTTGAACATTTATTAGGAGAAAACATTGTTCTGCGAATTATTTGCAGCATTTTGTTTGAATGAATGAATAAGGATAATTGTTTCATTTAGTGATGACGCGAGACATTTCACGAGACATCACGAAACAATACTTTGGAGGGATTGCCTTAGTCTCAGTGAACACGGAAATTTTTGGTCTCGTCTCAGTCTTGAAATGCGCAGTATCGGCTCCTCTTGTGATCATTCCGAGTCAATCTATCTCATCTTAGTTTGCAGTTTTTCGCGATTTTTATATGTAGAAAATCGAGACGAGGCAATCCGAGACAAAAATCGAGATTTTACATTAAAAAACACGAAAAACTTGAGACCGAGTTGAGGTAAATTGATTCGGAGTCATCACGAGAGGAGCCGAGAGCAAAGATTTTCATGTTCATTGAGACCGAGATCATCTCTCCACAATTATGTCTCGTGGCATCACTAGTTTAATTGAAAAAAATGCCAGTGTTTTTCATAATTTATCCAAAAGGCGAAGTCGTGAACAGCATTTCAGCTCGAAATTCCCAACTCCCAAATTGGAAATAATTTTTATTATTCATTCCATTACACTCTGCCGGGTCAAACTGGTGGAAAAAATCAACTACAACTGTTTCACGCCCAGAATACCACAATTTTTACATACATCCCTGATGATATTTCATTTTTACTCGTTAATATCAGTGTTTTATTTCTGATGCACTCGCAATGAAAAAAAAAAGAGTTTGATGCCGAGTCCATGATACCAGTGGCGTATAGGTCAGTGGATCGCGTGATATATTTCACCGATAATTGGCGATGTCGAAGCGGAAATGGAACGGCAAAAGGGTGTCCGTGTCGACCCCTCGCGAGGTCAATCAGACACTGACGCTACCCCTGCCCAATTTCAGTAAACTGCGTGTGTGGGCGCAGTGGTGGTTATAACTCCGGTTCTATTTTGTATTTTTTTTAGTCAAAAGCGCTGGGAGAGAGAGAAGTTTTGTCGCAGGACAACAGTAGCTCAACCGCACTCATCCCATATTTCTGGGTTTTATTTTCACATGTGTGGTGCCTGTTTTTTTTCGTATTTTTACGGTGAATGGGGATCGCCATTCGATTTAATTGGAAAACCATTGGAATAACTCAAGATCTGGGAATTTATCTCATACATTTTTCTGCGATTTTCAAACCAATTTCCAATATTTTTTTCTTCATTTTCTTCATTATGGAAAGCCAATAATTTCAATCAATTGTGAAAAATGAAAATAGAATAATTTTTTGAAAAATGGATGTTTGTGAGGCTTTGAACATTTATTTTCACTCTTTTACGAATTTACAATTTTTTTAACGAAAAACATCTTGAAATATCAGAACTTTAGCTTAAGCTCCTTGCCCCTAAGTTACAGAGAGATTCCTAAGATAATTAAAAAATTGATTTGACCACCACATTTTTTCCATAAACAATTTATAAACAATTCAGTAGCGAAGTGGTAAAGCGGTTTGTCGACTCATCTCCCCGTTGAGTTTTTGAGAAATATTTTGGAATCTAAGGCACATGGCGAAATTTTCATAATTACATTTGTTGTAGCTCTCAGTCGGTTCTACCAAAAAGGTTATACCAAAAATTTTGCTATCTCCCTTAGATTCCGAGATATTCATTGAAAACTGTACCGTTTTACCACTTCGCTACTGAATTACATTTCCACCCTAAAAATAATTGCTCCATATTCAAAATTTTCTCAGAAACAGATTGCATTTCCTAAAAACAAAGTTTCTAAAAGCTTAAACAATCTCCCTTATCTATTTACAGGGAAAGTTCACAAGAAAGTAATTTCCCAAGTACTGCAATTTTAATAAAGCCGATTACGCGTCAGTTTTTAAAATTTCTTTCACGCAATTCACTTCGCAAATTCGACGAACAAATCTCCAAATCGATTCGCGCGCTTGAACCATCAATTTTAGACAATTATTTTAGTTGCTCGGCTCCGTCGACCCCCGCAAAACTCGAAAGAATCCCTGACACCTAAAAATATCCTAAAAAATGTAGTACCAAGGTTGAAAAGAGGTGTGCCAGCGCAGCGCCTCGCCTCAATTACTCCTGGACATTTCCCGTAGGACGTACTTTTTCCCCCTCCCCCCTATGCGTGTCATCATGCAGTAAAATCCAAAAAAACTCCCCCGCCTCCCTCTCCCTCGCCCGGCAAAAAGCACCAAACTTTTTTTTCCCAATGACGTAGGCTTGATCCGCGGGTTTTGCAGTTCTAACTTGGGGGGGTTTATCGATTGATTTAGCCAACTCGTGACATCCTCCCCGTGATTCCTCGAGGTCGTGGCAAAACGAGCCTGCTAGTCAAGAGAACCGACACAAACGGCGAAAATAGAGCCCCAAAAACCCAATTTCCAGTCCTTCCCATCCCCGCAAAAAAATGAAACCATAATTTCCTTACAAATAAAATCAGTAGAAAACGTCGTTATTTGTCAGACGGTGAGAATAAATTCACCAAAATGACGCGGAAAAAATTGGAAACAAGTTCAAGGGTCCGAGGGGGCACCACAACTCCCCCCATTTTTTATCTCCAATAAAATTTTGGAAAGCAAAAAAAATAAAAACCAAAATTTTCCAAAAATAATTCTAAAAAATTCCAGTGTTTCTATTTTTTATTTCTGCCCCTCCGAAGCTCCCGCACTGTGCACCCCCATGAAAACCCTATAATCCCCAGAATAAATAAAAAACTCACCGAACGTGTGGGGTTAGATGGGCCGTGGCTGTAGCGTTGTAAATGTGCAAAGCCTGGTAAGTTCCCCAGTAGTACTGGTATCTACTCGGGTAGTGGCACCGACGGCAAGGGCAGTGACGATGGCAGTAGTTTCCCCGTTCCTCATAACCCCATATCCCCCTAACCCCCTAACAACCCCCTAACCCCCGAGCCTCAAAATCCTTGACTCTTACCCACCGATAAATCCCCGTAACCACATCCCATAGTCCTCGGCGTTCGAACCTGCTTGTCACCGGGCGCCCAGTACTCGCGAACACAACCGCCCCTTTCCCCTTTACTCCACAATTCCAAGACCCAATATTTATTAGCATTAACCCCTGATTGCCACCTCTCTCGCGCGTTTACACCTGGCATATTCCCATTCTGCAGGTCTCGTGAAAAATCACCCACATCACAAAACCACTCACTCCCCTCCCGAAAAAAAAAATGTTCACAATTGCTTTAAAAAACTTGAGCGTCCGATCACCCCCCGAGTCCACGAGCCCCCAATCCCCCAGATGTGCGTGAACAATCTCCAAATAAATAGAACGAAAAAAACAATAAATAGGAAAAAATGGGGCGGGTATTAGCGAGCTTTAGCCGCCCAAGTGAATAGAAAATGAAGGCCCCCCTTCCCAACCGTACGGTTGACGCTTCCTCGTTTCGTTGTTCGTACTAAACTGGTGGAAAACGTCGGTAGTAAGACCAAACGACTGGCAGCGCACACGCGGTGTACAGTTGAACCGAAAGCACACACGGCTAAAGACGGGTGGGTTCCCCCGTTCGACTTGTCTTTTCTCCGGGGGTTTATAGCACATACACACGTAAACAATGCTCCTTCAAACACATTCAAGCCCCCCTCTTCAGCCTCGATATTCTCATCACCGAGCTGAAGACCCCTCCACCCGCGCGTAGACGAACTAACACCCCTGACTACGACAAAACGATGGCCAGGAGACGCCCCAAACGCACAGTTCCTCGCTTCGACATATCCCCCAACGCTATTCAACCCCTACACACACACACTGACACCAATGTTCGGGCCGAATCGTGCACGCAGGGGTGTATTCATTCACTGCTGATGGGTGCTGGAGCCCCTCTCCCACCCCCAGAGCCAAGTCATCCGTTCAAATCCGCTGGTTGATTCACCAAAGCCCCTGAAAAATCATGGGAAATCCGAATCCACCGACCTCCGCCATTTTGCGATCAGCAGAGTGGCCTCGACAAGATGGCGGAGGGCCGCATAACCACTCCCAACTGGAATATCGTCCACCGAAGCAGTTGTGCAGGTCTCGATTACGAGGATTACAGCAATTTTTCGCAATAACGGAATTCGCATTGAGATGTGCGAGGGCGCTGGCGTCTCTAGTCGCGCCCTGACGCCGTCGGGTACTCAGCACGACATGGCAAACGGACAGGGGGAGGAGGGGGGGTGGTTGGGTGGTTAAGGAAGCCCTTGAAATCAATAGCCAGCCGCTACTGCCACCGCCAGTGCCACCTCCCTGATCCTGTTCCTCCCTCACCAGTTTTTTCCCTCCTCCCATGTTACCCTGGTCCTCACTCACTCCCTCCGGCTATTTTCAGTTCAATCCTTTCTGTCTCTGTCCGTCATCCCTCCCCCGCTCATCCTCCCCCCGCCTCGCTTAGCTTTTGAGTCCTCTTCTTCGTCTTGACAGTCTCTCGCCTCAAACTTTGAAAATTGGTGTATCCGGCGCAACCTGCGGCCGCGGACAGCGTGGGACCGGCCGGCTCAGTCTCCGGTTGGACGTGGTGAACATCGCGATCATGCGCCACCCTCATCCTCACCTCGTTCAACTCGTTTCATTCCCGAGGACTGATACAGTCGCAGACGGGACGCGAGCAGCCGGGGACCAGGAGGATGAGCGCTGGATTAGAATGGGGACGCTCTTCCTCGGGAACACCCGAGAATTTTAGAATGGGGACGCTCTTCCTCGGGAACACCCGAGAATTCTCAGGGAAACGGAAAATTATTCCAAGAACACCGGGGGAACCCTCACTCCCATTTCCGCTAGGTCTCGGTCTTTACTTTCGTTTTCTTTCATCTCCGCTCTGCCCCCCGCGCACGAGGATGAGGGGAGTCGAAGGGGTCTTGGGGAACGGTCGAGATTGCGACTGACGCGGTTTAAATGCGTTTGGCGGCTTCATAATTGGTTAATTATAAGAAACCATAAATTGAAACTTTTTTCGTGAATCGAGAATTTGTGAAGATTCATACGATAATTTTAACTCTCAACATTTCTCAATTAATTTTTTTAATCAGGACGATTTTTTGAGAAAACGAACCACTCAAAACAATTGTAATTAAAAAATTTTTGTTTTTGCTTTTTTATGAATTTTTAGAATAAAAAAATTGTTGAAGGGAATTTAATAATCTTCAGATTAAATTTCGATCAACCCTAAATTTCCGAATATATTGGAACAATTTCATCATTTTAATTTTAAAAGTTGTAAAATTAAAGTTCTATTCCTTTATGAATTTTTGTGGATTTGAACAAAAAAAATCCTCAAGCCCCATTCGTCCCTAAAATATCAAATACTATACAATAATTGAATTCTTCACACTTGGCTTCTAAATTAAATTTCTCATTAAAAAAAAAGTAAAAAAATCTGCAAAAAATTCCCATTTCTTCCTAAACAATTTTTTTAAAAATGTATTTCTAATCGACAACGTAGTCATTAGCGACTATTTACAAAATAAACAAAAACATTACCTTATAATGAAACATAAATATGAGAAAAAAATTAAAAAATGAAATGAAAATATACATGATATAACCAATGAATTCGGAACCCTAAAAATCATGTCTTCGAATAAATAAAAATCGACTTTTCTGAAACGTTCGCGACCGCAAGAGGTGCGTTTTAAAGGCGTTTGGCGCTTTGACATTTCCCTCTGGGCGGCGAAGAGGAGGGCTGGGAGAGGAATAAAAAGTTATAACCCCGCAGTCTTACGATGCAACACATCATGGACGGAGGGTTTTTCTACGTCAGTAAGAGGGC